>NC_026002.2:45065369-45126757 GCF_000442705.2 Elaeis guineensis
TATTGAAAGCTCTTTTAATATTTGTAATTCATTGTAGGATCTGCAGGTCAGTAAAAGATTTGAAAAAGGTGAAGGGTTCCTTAATATTGGAAATGAAAGACTAGTTTCAGTTCTAGTGTTAGGGACTATTAAGCTTGTAATCAAGTCTAATATAATTGTTCTAAGTCAATGTCACTTTTATTCTTTTTTTTATTAAATATTATTTCTGTAGGCCTTTTGGCCATGTACGATTATAAAATTTTAATAAAAAAATAATTTTAATATCATTATAAATGATGTTAATGTGATGAATGGATAACTGAACAATGATATTTACATATTATCACAATCTATTAGTGTAATGTACACATCCAACAAACACCCTAGAATTAGTAATGTCTCCAATATCTACCTTTAGCATTGTAGGTTAGGTCATGTTAAGAAGAACAGAATAAATAGGTTGATACAAGAAAAAATTTTCAAAGTCAGTGATTGTGAATCACTCCCAACCTGTGAGTCCTGTCTTCTTGAAAAAATGATCAAATCACTTTTTACTGGAAAAGATGAGCAAGTCAGTGAAGTTCTAAGTCTGATATATACTGATGTATGTGGACCTATAAATACTAGTACCAGAGGTGGATATTATTATTTCATTATATTTATAGATGACCTATCGAGGTATGGGCACATCTATTTAATGTCACATAAGTCAGAATGATTTGAAATATTCAAACGATTCTGTAATGAAGTAGAGAAATAAACTGAAAAGAGTATTAAAACTCTTCAGTCCGATTGAGGAGGAGAATGCCTCTTTAGTGAGTTTTTGACATACTTAGAAGAGAATGAGATTCTCTCATAATGGACCCCTTCTCAAATACCACAGCATAATGGTGTATCAGAAAGGAGGAATCGAATCCTGATAGATATGGTTCGATCCATGATGGGCTTTGCAAGTCTGCTGATTTTTTTTTTGAGATACGCAATTGAGTCAGCTTGTTATATTTTAAATAAAATTTTGTGTAAGTCTATAAGTAAAACACCACATGAGATGTGGATAGGGCGTAACCCAGCACTCTCTCACCTAAGGGTTTGGGGATGTTCGGCTTATTGCAAACATTTGAAAACTAGCAAGGTTGGACTTAGGTCTGACAAATGTCTATTTGTAGGGTACCCAAAAAAGATCAAGAGATATTACTTCTATCTTGCTGACGAACAGAAGGTGTTCATCAACAATAGGGCTGTCTTTTTAGAAAAAAAGTTCCTTGATGAAGGAACTAATGCCTCAAAGATTGAACTTGATGAAGTTCAATTGATAGAAGAACTGACACAATCTAGTAAACCCATAGAGTCGGACTTGATTAGATCAAATTCGAAACATATTGTAGAAACATCTTTAAAGAGATCCGATAGATTACTGCATCAATCGAATAGATACTACAGTTTCTTAATCTAAAACAGAGATTCAGTTGAACTCGATGAGAACAATGAGAATCTGATCACTTATATAGATGTGTTGCAGAGGTCTGACTCTGATAAGTGGCTGAAAGCTATGAAATCTGAAATAGAGTCCATAAAAATCAACAATGTAGGGACATTGGTTGACCCACCTGAAGGATAAAACCCATAGGGTGTAAGTAGATCTTCAAAAAAAAAAAAGAGCGTAGACGGGAAGGTGGAGACCTATAAAATCTGTTTGATTGTCAAGGATTACCATCAGTATTATGGTATTGACTATGATGAGATATTTTTTTCTGTGGCAATGCTCAAGTCTATTCGGATTATGCTTGCGATAGTAGCACATCTAGACTATGAACTCTAGCAAATGGATGTGAAAATAGCATTCCTAAATGGAGAGCTAGAAGAAGAGGTGTATATGATACAATCTGAAAGTTTCATATCAATAGATGAGTCTAAGGAGTGCAAGCTTCAAAGGTGAATTTATGGACATAAGCAGGCATCTTGGAGTTAGAACATGTATTTTGATAAAGTGATCAGAACGTATGGCTTCATTAAGAATAGAGAAGAACCCTGCATATACAAATGGATTAATAATTCTATAGTAGTATTTCTTATTTTGTATGTCAATGACATTCTCTTAATCGAGAATGACATCCCTACGTTACACGGAATAAAAATTTGGTTGTCATCATAATTCTCCATGAAAGATTTGGGAGAAGCATCCTTCATCCTTGGGATGAAGATCTATAGAAATAGATCTAAAAGGTTGTCTGGATTATCTCAGTTGACATACATTGATACTGTACTGAAAAAGTTCAGCATGGAGAATTTCAAGAAAGGCTATCTTCTGATAGGCCAAGGAATTTCTTTCTTGAAGAGTGATTGCCCAACAACTCCTCAAAAGAGAGAGAGTGTATGAGTAGAATTTCATATGCTTCGACAGTAGAATCTATTATATACGTCATGACATGTACACGATCGGATGTGGCATACTCATTAAGAGTAGTGGGCAGATATCAGTCTGATCTAGGTGAAAATCACTGGAAGGTCGTAAAGATCATCTTTAATTATTTGAGAAATACTAAGAATCAGTGGCTTATCTATGGAGAATCTGACCTAAAACTTATGGGGTTTACAGACTCTAATTTTTAGTCGGATCATGACAATAGTAAAAGCATGTCGGGATATATTTATACCCTGAACGGTGGAGCAATCTGCTGAAAAAGTTTCAAGCAGCACACTGTGGCTGACTCTACTTGTGAGGCAGAATATATGGCAGCATCCGATATTGCGAAGGAAGCTATGTGGCTACAAAAGTTCATCAATGAGCTTGAAGTGGCATCCTTCTTTGATGGCTCTATCTTTTTATACTGCAATAGTACTAGTGTCATTGCTCAAGCGAAGGAACCGAAGTCACATCAGCAGACCAAGCACATTCTGCATCACTATCACTTGATCTGAGAGATCGTAGATCGAGATGATGTTGAGCTTTAGAAGATCGATGGAAAAGAGAACCTAGCCGACCCATTTACTAAAGCCCTTGGCATCAAGGAGTTCAAAGATTACAAATCAAAGATGGGTATATGATACTATACCGATTGGCTTTAGTCCAAGTGGAAGTTGTTGGAAACTGTGTCCCAAAGTCAATTGTCAGTCTGTTGATGGTTGTGCTTATCATTGTAATTATATATAAATTATTAAATTAATAAATATTATTTGATTTTTTTATCACTGTGTACATCTCATTTTGAACTCCTATTATGTGATGAAGTTCTCAGGACTATTTAATTCGATATAGGAGGATATATTGTTTAGTCCTTGAATGAGTTTGCGATCAAATGATATGCTATTACTGGGATGATAGACATATCAAGTGTTGGTCGTTGTTTGCCATATAGGTTTGTTATCCTCTTAATCAAAGAGTGTGGAGATGCTAGTATGGCATGCAGGAGAACTATAGGAGTATATTTCACTGAATGTAACCAACTCTGGAGCACTCTACTGTCAAGAGTCACTCCAAAGGGATATAGGTATAAGTGTCCCTCCGACCTGAGATCACCACGGTGACTTGCAAGCAACTCACTATGCTTTGGTGCGGAACTATCTGAATTTTTAATTTAATGATGAAAGATTTTTGGGCATAGTCAAGTACTTGTGAAGTCAGTGTGTGAGTCAAGATGGAATTGATCCCTCCGAATAAGTAGGAGTTAATATATCAGTGTGTTTCAATTTAGTAAAATCTTGGTCGGGGTAATCCATGTGATGGATTTTAAAAATTGAAATACAATGTGGATGACCATATTAGGATTGACGGTTAAACCCTAGGTCACCTTGAGCATTTGGATCAAAAGGATGAATTATACGGTAACTATATTCAAATAGATTCTTGAGTGTTGCTTAGCATACATTGGGCCTATCTGAACGTCGGCTACCATTGCTAGATGGTTACTCCAATAGATATAGGAATCAGTTTCTATACTACTGATTTAGGTTCGAACCTATAGAGTCACACACATTAGAAGTTCCTTTCTGATCACTTGACTAATCTGAAGAGTCTTAGTCAATGGGGACTCCGATGAAGAGTCCCACTTGATGGGGACTCTTTTGAAAACTCCCACTAGATGGGGACTCTAGAGAAGAGTCCCACTAGACATGGACTCTATCATTATTGAAAGATTAATTAATGATTAAATTATTAATTAGCTAAATTTTATTGAACATTAAAGTCTGGATCAAGTCTGATTGAATTTGATTCAATTAGGTCATCTGATTAAGTTATGAGATGACCTAATCGATAAGGGAGAAATGATCCTGATTTAATCATATCTATAGCTTAATTAATTTATTGATTTGATTAAATTTAATTAATATTATAAGAATCTAATTAGATTAGGTTCACCATATTTTATTTGGGTCTAATTGGATTGTGTTTGAAAGTAATCCAATTAGTTAAACCCTAGTCCCAAATGAGTAGGACTCTATCCCTTGCGCCACCTAAATTGTCTTACACTTTTTTTCACCATACAAAATTATTTTATATATGAAAAAAATTAAAAAATAATCTTTCTTTTATCACCCATTAAGGATAAAAATTGGTTGGTTTTGATTTGAATTTAAATTAGTTTAAATTTTAACTTAAAATCTTATCCATATCCTTCCACACGTTGGCTGCTTTTGAAGGAGTCTATTGTGTATGAGAAAAGGAGGTCTTTCCAACTAATTTTTATGCTTAATTTTCTTTGGTAAGTCCTTCTTTAAGTTAGATAAGGGTGAAAAAAAGTTAGAGTCAAATTGAAATTCAAAAGTGTTTGAATTGTAACAAACTCCAACCCTTATCCTGTTTTATTTGGTTTGTGTGACAACCATAAAAAAGCCATAATTTTGTGTGCCAAATAAAGAGAGAGCTCTTCACCATGAGATATCAAAGAGAAATAGGGTCAAAAATACTTCTTTGGGATATGAGGATTGGGTGGGTTTCCTTCCTCCTTGGTGTGAACAAAAGAGGAGACCATTCTCCTCTTGGATGAGAGACCTATAACTGTCTTAGATTTTTGGGTAAGAAAAAAATCAAAGAGAAGAGAGTCTTCATCTAAAGTTTCTCCACCATCCAGTATCCTTCTCTGATCCATCTTCAATATCAAAAAAATTTGAGGTGATCCAAGAAGGAGATCGAGTTAGATCTGCCATCAGAAGCTGACTGCATGAGCTAGCATTCCTGTGGAGGGCTGATCGGTCTGAGGGGCTTCGTGTGGACCATCTATAGAGACTGAATATTTGTGCGACTATTCAACATCATCAAAAACTTCATACCACACTTACCAATAATGGAGATCATCAATCCATGAAAAGATGATGAGTTCTAAACTCTAACGACATAATCTAAAGGTTAGATCAAATTTAGGGCATCGATATGATCGATGCAGTTTTCTATTTTATTTCAGATTTTATATATAAATTTTTTATATCATAGATCCTTAATGGTAGTTTAAATTTGATCTAAAATATATTTAAAAGATTAAATATTTAATTTTTTATTATTTTACTATAAAATTTTAAAAATACATGCTTTGAACTATCCATTTTTTCATCAAAAAGACTATTCACACAACTACAACATTAAGACAATCACTGACGATCGAGTAGAAATCTAAATGATCTCTCATATGGTTATACTCAGTGCTAGTTATTCTCTAACAATTATCCATATTCATCATTCAGTGTCTCTACACTATAGATCAGAGACTCATCTACCTCGAAGGAAGTGATTTGTGTGCCGATCTATTCGAATCGATCATTATTCTCATGATAATACTATGATCGAAAGTATTTAAGAATTAAATATATATCTTTAATTTTTAATACTTTGAGAATATGTATCAAAATATTAATTTCATGGACGATTCAAAGACACATCATACTTGAATGAAAAATAAACTTGTCCTTTTGTTGATCAAATCAATGCATTAAGTACAAAATTATATCCTAATTTTATTATAATATGTTAGTCATATTGGTTTCTAGGACATATATCTAATACTTGCTGCCACACGAAGTCATCCAGCCTCTATAGAAAGTCCACATGAAGACCGGCGTAGATCGGGCTCCTTAGAAGTGCTAGCTTGCAAGGATCTTTGAGACTGATTTCTCCCTTCTTCTTCAAAAACCTTGGATGCTCCAAAGGAAGAGAATATTTAGAAAAAAAAGAGAGGAGGAGAAGGAGCTCTGGAGAAAAATAAAATTCAACAAGGAGAACAATGGGGCATCTACTATTGGAGCCCCCTTTATATAGACAAGGGCTAGGGTTTAGGGTGTTGGGAAATGTGTCCCAAAAAGCCAATCGTCAAGCTGTTGACGGTTGAGCAACCAAGTATTGTAATTGATTTGTTAATAAATAAAATATATTTGGCATCTTCATCATAAGCTTTCATCTTCTAATGAACTCCGTTGTTATGATGAAGTCCTTAGGACTATTTAAGTTCGATAAAGAGAGGATTTATCGATTAGTCCTTAAAACAGTTCACGACCAAATGATAGGTTGTTAATAAGGACAATAGCTTCTATCGAGCATAGGTCGCTGTAGGCCATATGGGTTGGTTGTCCTCTTAACCAAGGAGTGCGGAGACACTGGTATGGCATACAGGTGAGATGTAAGGGTACATCATCATTGAACGTGACCAACTCCAGAGCATTCTGCTGTCGAGAATGTCTTTGATGGGATATAGGTATAAGTGTCCCTTAGACTTGAGATCGCCTCAGTGACTTGCAAGTAACTCACTGTGCTTTGGTACTGGACTAACTAAATTTCTAATTCAAGGATGGAAGGTTTCTGGGCACAGTCAAGTACTTGCGAAGTCAGAGTGTGATCGAGATGGGATTGACCACTCCAAGAGTTGGAGAAGAATGAGTCACTGTATTTCAATTTAGTAAAAGCTTGGCCAGGGTAATTCATTAGATGGATTTGATATTTTGAAATACAATGTGGACAACCTGATTAGAGTTGACAGTTGAACTCTGGGGTGTCCTATGATCATTTTGGTCAAGGGGATGAATTATATGAAAACTATATCCGCATGGGTTCTAAGGATATTGTTCTACACATTCGACCTATCCGGTCGTTGGGTACCATTGCTAGATGGTCACTTTGACTGGTACAGAAATTTATTCCTATGCTACTGGCTTAGGTTCGGACCTATGAGGTCACACACATTGGAGTTCATGATCCGATCGGATGGTTGATCAACGATTAAGAATCGTTCTAGGGTTAAATGATAAATACGATTGACATTTAACCCAGTGCAAGTGTTGCAGGAGGATCGATTAGCAATTTGATTGCTAATTAGCTTAATTTGATTAAGCCAATGGGTTGAGATTAAGTCTAATTAAATATGATTTAATTTGGTTTGGGCTTGATTGGATCAAGTCCAATTGGTTTATTGGATAAGCCAAGTGCAAGAAAAAACTAGTCTTAGTTCAACTAGGACTTGGGTTAATCTAATTTCTAATTTGATTAGAAAATTAAATCTAATTTAAATCTAATTTAATCTGATTAAATTAGCTTCTTAATTGGGTTAAGACCTATTTTAATTGAGTTGATCTAATTTTGATTTGATTTGGTTTGGGAAACCAAATTAAAACAAGTCATAAGATAGAATCCTAGTAAGACTAGGATTCCACCTTGCGCCACATAAGCCTTCTCCACGCCCTCTCTCTTATTCAACACCAATCTCCACTTATTTTGTGCGACAAAAGCCCTCTCCCAGATCTCTCCCACGTTCACAAAACATCTCCTCTCTTCTTTCTTACATGGAAGGTGGTTTGGATCAAATCTAAAAGGAATAAGTTTGGATTTCGAATTCTATGAGATAGAGTTTTAGAAATCCAAAACTCTTTCAATTTTTCACCGAATTTATCCAATTTTTTTTTAAAATTTTTGTAGCTTTTAGGGTATACATTGTGCACCCTTTGCTGATGATCCATGTATAAAAATATGAAGGAGGTGCTCAAGAGTTGGGCGTCCCTTAACTTGCCATGTTTGGATAAGCCTTGACTAGGTGTTTGACCTAGACAAGGACTCTATCATATCTCTCTATATAAGATGAGTTTCTCTATAAAATTTTAGGAGAGGATAGATATTTGAGAGACGTTTGTTTCATCCAAAAATCAAAGAGAAAGACCTTTGGGTCGTGGAGATATAAAAGATGCAAGTTAGGGTGTCTAGAGAGAAAAATGTGAAGAAGAAGAGGGTCTTCTTCTAGGGTTTTTTAGTTTTCATATCTTTCCTCCCTCCATCTTGAGTTTCTTGAGAGTGTCTCAGATCTAAAACTCCTCCTTCTATTTTCCATCTTTGGAAGAGTCCAAATCAAGAAGAAGGAGGCACCTGATCAACCATCAAAGAAGGATCAGCGCAGTACTAGCATACTGTGCTAATTTCCTGAAGCAGGACTTCTGATCGAGATTCGTGGGCTCGTGTGGATGACTCCTAGAGGCCGGATGCGTGTTCGGCTTGCAACATCATCCTTAAGCCCGGATCAGCGAGGTTAGAGCATCTAACTTGCAAGGTAATAGATCTGATCTATTGTTTAATACATACATTAGATGTGGTATAAAAACATGTTGATATGATCAACATGTAGTTCATGCTATATTTATATATTTTAATTTTTGATTTAATACTATGTAATAATCATGTAATATGATCTTAGATCTAGAAATTTTCTGATTTTAGAAAATAAATTTTGATTTATTTTAGTCTTCCGCTGTATGATCTTGAAAAAGTTTCAAGATCTAACCCTGAAACCCTAGATCTGGTTCCTTCAATTGGTATCAGAGCCAGGTTCTTTATTACATAATTATTTATACATGCTTAGATTATTTCTTAGATTAGATCTAATTTATAATCTAATTATTAAATCTAAAATTAAAATTTTAGATCAATCACAAACTGCAAGGTTGTCCTGCTGTAAGGTTTATCCCTTACAGTGCAAAAGTTGTCCTAGTTTGTGTAGATCTATCTTTAATCATAAATTTGTTAGATATGATCTAGGTTAAATTTATGATTTATTAGATTTAAAATATATTTAAATCTGAAATAAAATCTTTTTGTTAATAATTTTTGTGCAAAGAAATTGTTTAAAGTTGAAACTGTTTCAATTACATGAACCTGTTTAGATTAGATCTAAAGTAGTTTCATATTTATTTCACTTGTATCTTGATTATGAATCAAACATGCAATATGGTTGGTAGAATAATATTATAAAATTATTTTACAAATATGAAAATTATTTTTTGAAAAGCCAAACCCAACCCTCAGCCCAAAACTTAATTAAGAATTAAGAAGTTGTTTGATTAGGTTCTAGGATTGTGAATTGAAGAACCTAAGACACAAATCATAACACATTGGGTTAATGGGTTAGTGAGAATTAGGTCCATTAATTGGGTTAGACCTATGGTTAGATTAAAGATGGACTTAATTAGAGAATTGACTAAATCTAATCAATTATTGTCTTAGATTAGGTCAAAGATTCTCTAGATCAATTACAATAGTTGTAGTTGGTCAAGTCCATATCTTTAACGAGAACCAAATGGACTTGATTCTTGGCTAAGTGGTCTAGCACGAACTGTTAGGTTGATCTAATCGAAACTAATTAAACCAGTTGGTGTCTAAGGTAAACCAGATCGATGGTTTTTAATTGGGATCCTGCTTACCTGGCCATTTCTGATGGTGTCTAAGGCAAGCTTTGGCAGACCCTCTCACTGATCGAACTTACCTGGCCTCTTGGTGAAATTATGTTTTGATCGGATCACTTGACTATTCGAGCTGACCCAT
Organism: Elaeis guineensis; assembly: GCF_000442705.2. Classification (NCBI taxonomy): domain Eukaryota; kingdom Viridiplantae; phylum Streptophyta; class Magnoliopsida; order Arecales; family Arecaceae; genus Elaeis; species Elaeis guineensis. The sequence goes on from NC_026002.2 coordinate 45,075,133, forward strand.
GTTAGCTAGGTAAATCAGTGTGACTGATTTAGGTGCTCCTAGACCAGCCCTTTTAATGGTCTCCGTTAAGCTGACTTGGTGAAGCCAGTGGGAGGATCATGATAAGCTGGTTCATCTGACCTCATCCTTTAAATTATTTAAATCTTCTAAAATTATTAGGTCCTTAAAATGATAAAGTTATGGAGATAACTGAGTCATAGCCTTCTATTAAGGTGTTTGATAATGAGTCCATTAACTCAATAATCATTGCAGACCCAAAGGCCTGGTGCTTGTTGACTAATGAAATTATCACTCATCATATGACACTTGGAAGTATCTCTCTAATGGTGGTTAGGTGAGCCAACCAAAGTTGGGCTTAATCATTCATTGGTTAGATACACCAAGTATGATCATGTTAATGGTTGGACCTAACCGGATCCTTACAGTGGAGGCCAAAGCCTACTGATTAGGTTTCTAGGGCAAAATTAAAATTACTAGAAATTATTTAGAGAAACAATTGGTTATGAACCTACCCTTAGATGTACATGGGTTGACCAATCAAAGTTGGGCTTGTATGCAGTCTAAGTGGATTCTAGTACCCGCTAAGGAATTAGGGTAATTCCTCGAGTTGGAGGTAGAGGCTACCAATTTGAATAAAATAGTGGGAGAAACCTTTTGATTAAAGTCCAAATCTTTAGGTTTAATGAATCAATTACTAATTAGGTTATGGTTCTCCTTTGTGCAAATATGGCCACTTCCCTATCGCTCCGATCATTATTGGACAATGATAAGTTGGTGGGATCCAACTTCGATAGCTGGTACCGAAAGTTGAAGATAGTCCTGGAGCATGAACGGATCCTATATGTGATAATGGATCCTGCACCTGAGGAGCCAGCTGCCAATGCACGTGGAACAGTCAGAGACACTTACCAGAAGTGGCTCAGTGATCGGACCACGATGCGCTGTATCATGCTGGCTACCATGAGCGATGAGTTCAGTCGCAGATTCGAGACGGCTCAGCCAAAGGACATGCTTCAAGTGTTGGAGGATGCCTTTGGCACACCCGATGACGTGGAGAGGTACAAGACTAGTTGTGCCATCTTCAATGCCAAAATGCGGGATGGTGCCTCTGTCACTGATCATGTATTGTACATAATCGAGCTGATGGAACGATTGAGCAAGCTCGACTTTTCCTTGCATGAGCAGCTTGGCAAAGATGCAATACTAAACTCGCTGCCCAAGTCTTATCTCCCATTCCTCACTCATTATAGAGTGACAAAGCCTGAAGAGAACTACCACAGGTTACTGGGGTTACTTCAAAACTTTGAGAAGGATCACCAACTTCACAAGGAGTCGGTGAACTTAGTGGGAGGTTCGTCTTCTGGTTCTCGACTTTTTAAGAAAGGGAAGAAGAACAAGAAGAAGAAAGTGAAGAAGGTGCAAGTTTAGGCTGGGACATCAGTGTAGAGCCAGACCAAAAGGATCAAGCCTGATAAGAGTCTATTCAACTGGTAAGCACCCTAGATTAGATAGTGTGTCAGATATCTACATATGGCACTGTAGGCTAGGTCATATAAACAAGAACAGAATAAACATGTTGACTGAAGAGGGAATCCTCGAAGTTAGTGATTGTGAATCACTTCCAACTTGTGAGTCCTGTCTTCTTGGTAAAATGACCAAGTCACCTTTTACTGAAAAAGGTGAGAGAGCTACTGAGCTCTTGGGCCTAGTACATACTGATGTATGCGGGCCCATAAGCACCAGTGCTAGAGGTAGATATTTCTACTTCATAATTTTCATGGATGACCTATCTCGATATGGATATGTCTATCTAATGAAACATAAGTCGGATTCATTTGAAATATTCAAATGATTCCGAAGTGAAGTAGAAAAATAAACTGGGAAGAGTATTAAAACTCTTCGATCTGATCGAGGAGGAGAATACCTTTCTAGTGAATTTCTCACATATCTAGGAGAGAATGGAATTCTCTCCTAATGGACTCCTCCAGGAACACCACAGCATAATGGTGTGTCTGAAAGAAGAAATCGGACTCTATTAGACATGGTCCGATCTATGATGGGTTTTGCTAGCTTGCCGATATCCTTCTGGGGATATGCACTCGAATCGGCCTGTTATTTGTTAAATAGGGTTCCAAGTAAATCTGTAATTAAGACTCCATATGAGATATGGATGGGATGTAAGCCAGTACTTTCACACCTTAGGGTCTGGGGGTGCCCGACCTATGTCAAACGATTAGTCACAGACAAACCTGGATCTAGATCTGACAAATGCTCATTCATAGGGTACCCCAAAGAGACAAAAAGATATTTTTTCTACCATACTGATGAACAAAAGGTGTTCGTCAGTCTTAAGGCGATCTTTTTAGAAAAGGAGTTCCTTGGTGAAGGAACCGTTGCCTCTAAGATTGAACTTGATGAAGTTCAACAGGTAGAAGGACCGACACCAAAAGCTGAACCTGAGTCTAATATGATTAGATCATATCTGGAGCCCAATGTACCTGCACCATTAAGGCGATCTGGTAGAGTACCACGTCAGCCGGACAGATACTATGATTTCTTGGTCCGAGATGGTGATCCCATCGAACTTGATGAGAATAATGAGGATCCGATCACCTATATGGATACAATGTAGAGATCTGATTCCGAGAAATGGCTTGAAGCCATGAAATTCGAAATGGAGTCCATGAAGGTCAACGATGTATGGACATTGGTTGACCCACCTGAAGGGGTTAAACCCATTGGGTGTAAATGGGTCTTCAAAAGGAAGAGGGGCGCAGACGGAAAGGTGGAGACCTATAAAGCCCGTCTGGCCGCCAAGGGGTATCGTCAATGTTATGGTATTGACTATGACGAGACGTTTTCCCCTGTGGCAATGCTCAAATCCATTCGGATAATGCTTGCAATAGCTGCCCATCTGGATTATGAGATTTGGCAAATGGATGTAAAGACAGCCTTCCTGAATGGAGAGCTGACTGAAGAGGTGTATATGATACAACCTGAGGAGTTTACATCCACAGATGAGTCCAAGGTGTGCAAGCTTCAGAGATCCATTTATAGATTGAAGCAAGCTTCTCGGAGTTGGAACATGCATTTTGATAAGGTGATCAAAACGTATGGCTTCATTAAGAATGAAGAAGAGCCCTGCATCTATAAATGGGAAAATGGTCCAGTTGTGGTATTCCTTGTCTTGTCCGTGGATGACATTCTCTTAATCGGGAATGAAATCCCCGCACTACAGGCAATAAAAGTTTGGTTGTCATCACAGTTCTCCATGAAGGACTTGGGTGAAGCATCCTACATCTTAGGGATGAAGATCTATAGGGATAGATCTAAAAGGATGCTTGGGTTATCCCAGTCCATGTACATAGACACTGTGCTGAAGATGTTCAGCATGGAGAATTCCAAGAAGGGCTATCTATCGATAGGTCAAGGAATTTCTCTCTCTAAGAAGAATTGTCCGATAACTCCTGAAGAGAGAGAGCGTATGAGTAGAGTCCCATATGCTTCAGCCGTGGGATCTATCATGTACGCCATGACATGTACAAGATCAGATGTGGCATACTCACTAGGAGTAGTGAGTAGATACCAATCTGATCCTGGAGAAAACCACTGGAAAGTGGTTAAAGCCATCCTTAAGTATTTGAGAAATACTAAGGACCAATGGTTGGTTTATGGCGAGTCAGATCTGAAACTTGTGGGGTTCACAGACTCTAGCTTTCAATCTGACCATGATGACAGCAGGAGCGTGTCGGGTTATATCTTTACTCTGAATGATGGAGCCATCTGTTAGAAGAGTTCCAAGCAGCATACTGTGGCGGACTCTGTTTGTGAAGCAGAGTACATCGTAGCATCGGATGTCGCGAAGGAAGCTGTGTGGCTGAGGAAATTCATCAATGAACTCGGAGTAGCACCCTCCCTCGATGGTCTAGTCCTGCTCTACTGCGACAGCACTGGTGCCATAGCTCAAGTGAAGGAACCCAAAGCACATCAGCGGACGAAGCACATCTTGCACCGCTTCCACCTGGTCCGAGAGATCGTGGATTGAGGTGACATCGACCTTCAGAAGATCGACGGAAAGGAGAACCTAGCCGACCCCTTCACTAAAGCCCTGGCGATAAAAGAGTTCGACAACCACAAGTCGAAGATGGGTATTAGATACTGTGCCGAGTGGCCTTAGGACGAGTGGGAGTTGTTGGGAAATGTATCCCAAAAAGCCAATCATCAAGCTGTTGATGGTTGAGCAACCAAGTATTGTAATTGATTTGTTAATAAATAAAATATATTTGGCATCTTCATCATAAGCTTTCATCTTCTAATGAACTCCGTTGTTATGATGAAGTCCTTAGGACTATTTAAGTTCGATAAAGAGAAGATTTATCGATTAGTCCTTAAAACAGTTCACGACCAAATGATAGGCTGTTAATAAGGACAACAGCTTCTATCGAGCATAGGTCGCTGTAGGCCATATGGGTTGGTTGTCCTCTTAACCAAGGAGTGTGGAGACACTGGTATGGCATACAGGTGAGATGTAAGGGTACATCATCATTGAACATGACCAACTCCAGAGCATTCTGCTGTCGAGAATGTCTTTGATAGGATATAGGTATAAGTGTCCCTTAGACTTGAGATCGCCTCAGTGACTTGCAAGCAACTCACTGTGCTTTGGTACTGGACTAACTAAATTTCTAATTCAGGGACGGAAGGCTTCTGGGCACAGTCAAGTACTTGCGAAGTCAGAGTGTGATCGAGATGGGATTGACCACTCCAAGAGTTGGAGAAGAATGAGTCGCTGTATTTCAATTTAGCAAAACCTTGGCCAGGGTAATTCATTAGATGGATTTGATATTTTGAAATACAATGTGGACAACCTGATCAGAGTTGACAGTTGAACTCTGGGGTGTCCTATGATCATTTTGGTCAAGGGGATGAATTATATGAAAACTATATCCGCATGGGTTCTAAGGATGTTGTTCTACACATTCGACCTATCCGGTCGTCGGGTACCATTGCTAGATGGTCACTTTGATTGGTACAGAAATTTATTCCTATACTACCAGCTTAGGTTCGGATCTATAAGGTCACACACATTAGAGTTCATGATTCGATCGGATGGTTGATCAATGATTAATAAACATTCTAGGTTTAAATGATAAATATGATTGACATTTAACCCAGTGCAAGTGTTGCAGGAGGATCGATTAGCAATTTGATTGCTAATTGGCTTAATTTGATTAAGCCAATGGGCTGAGATTAAGTCTAATTAAATATGATTTAATTTGATTTGGGCTTGATTGGATCAAGTCCAATTGGTTTATTGGATAAGCCATGTGCAAGAAAAAACTAGTCCTAGTTCAACTAGGACTTGGGTCAATCTAATTTCTAATTTGATTAAAAAATTAAATCAGATTTAAATCTAATTTAATCTGATTAAATTATATTCTTAATTGGGTTAAGACCTATTTTAATTGGGTTGATCTAATTTTGATTTGATTTGGTTTGAGAAACCAAATTAAAACAAGTCATAAGACAGAATCCTAGTAAGACTAGGATTCCACCTTGTGCCACATAAGCCTTCTCCATGCCCTCTCTCTTATTCAATGCCAATCTTCACTTATTTTGTGTGACAAAAGCCCTCTCCCGGATCTCTCCCACGTTCACAAAAAGTCTCCTCTCTTCTTTCTTACATGGAAGGTGGTTTGGATCAAATCTAAAAGGAATAAGTTTGGATTTCGAATTCTATGAGATAGAGTTTTAGAAATCCAAAACTCTTTCAATTTTTTATCGAATTTATCCAATTTTTGTTTAGAATTTTTGTGGCTTTTAGGGTATACATTGTGCACCCTTTGCTGGTGATCCATGTATAAAAATATGAAGGAGGTGCTCAAGAGTTGGGCGTCCCTTAACTTGCCATGTTTGGATAAGCCTTGACTAGGTGTATGATCTAGACAAGGACTCTATTATATCTCTCTATGTAAGATGAGTTTCTTTATAAAATTTTAGGAAAAGATATAGATTTGAGAGACCTTTGTGCCATCCAAAAATTAGAGAGAAAGACCTTTGGGTCGTGGAGATATAAAAGATGCAAGTTAGGGTGTCTAGAGAGAAAAACGTGAAGAAGAAGAGGGTCTTCTTCTAGGGTTTTTTAGTTTTCATATCTTTCCTCCCTCCATTTTGAGTTTCCTAAGAGTGTCTCAGATCTAAAACTCCTCATTCTACTTTCCATCTTTGGAAGAGTCCAAATCAAGAAGAAGGAGGCACCTGATCAACCATCAAAGAAGGATCAGTGCAGTACTAGCATACTGTGCTGATTTCCTGAAGCAGGACTTCTGATCGAGATTCGTGGGCTCGTGTGGACGACTCCTAGAGGCTGGATGCATGTGCGGCTTGCAACATCATCCTTAAGCCCAGATCAGTGAGGTTAGAGCGTCTAACTTGCAAGGTAATAGATCTGATCTATTGTTTAATACATACATTAGATGTGGTATAAAAATATGTTGATATGATCAACATGTAGTTCATGCTATATTTATATATTTTAATTTTTGATTTAATGCTATGTAATAATCATGTAATAGAATCTTAGATCTAGGGATTCTCTAATTTTAGAAAATAAATTTTGATTTATTTTAGTCTTCTGCTGTATGATCTTGAAAAAGTTTCAAGATCTAACCCTGAAACCCTAGATCTGGTTCCTTCTTAGGGTCCAAGGGAGAGGGCACCAATAGAGTCCATGCCAAAATAATTTGGGCATCCCAAAAATTCTTTAAATGAGAGTTGGTGTGGGGAAGAATATTAGAAGTCTCACACACCCAAAAATTCATAAAAAAAAATTAAGGAAAAAAATAATTGGTGCCTCCTTTTTTTTCATGTTTGAAAAATCTGTTTTCTTCTTATCACATTATCTCTAATTCGGATCGCATTCGAATTAGGCAGGAGATAAGATTATGACTCATCATGCTTTGCCACCCACCCTTACTGGGCCCACATTCTTCACACCAAAAATCTCATGCCAAAACTATTTTGGCATTGAGAAAAAAGGCATGGGTCCAGGATGGCGCAAGAGATAAGGGTAGAGTCCTTGCCGACTGGGGCTCTTCATTTCTAAATTAATTTTAAACCATATCAAATTTGGTTCAAACTCAATAATAGAAATGAACTTAATCTAGTTAAGATCCTAATCATCTCAATAAATTTTTAATCTAATTAGAAATTAGTTGAGCCCTAGTTCTGATCAAATTAGGATCAAATTTTTCTTACAATCAGTCTTGATCAAATCAAACCCAAACTAAGTCAAATTGAATCTAATTCAATTAGACTTGATCCAAAGCTCTTTACTCAATCAAATTGAGTCAATTAACAATTTAATTACTAATTAATTATTCATTAATAGCAAATTCCCAATCCAATGGGACTCTCCTCTAGAGTTTCAGTCCTAGTGGGACTCCTTACCAGAGTCTCAATCCAATTGGACTCTTCAGCCATCAGATCTGATCGAATCTTCTAATTTGTGTGATCCCATAAGTTTGAATCTGAGTCGATAGCATAATAATAACTTCCTATACTAATTGATGTAACCATCTAGTAATGGGACCCGATGTTCGGATAGGTCGAAGGATTGCAAAGCAACATTCTAGAACCTACCGGTGTATGGTTATCGTATAATTCATCCCTTTGACCGTAATACTCAAGGTGACCTAGGGTTTGACTGTCAACCCTAATATAGTTCACCACATTATATTTCAACCTTTCAAATCCATCATGTGGATTATCCTAGCCAAGGTTTTACTAAATTGAAATACACTGACGCATATCTCCTACTAATTCAAAGGGGTCAATTCCATCTTGACTCACACACCAACTTGATAAATACTTGATTGTACCTAGTAACCTTTCATCATTGAATTAAAAATTCAGATGGTCCAATACTAAAGATAGTGAGTTGCTTACAAGTCACTATGATGATCTCAGGTCTAAGGGATACTTAGACCCATATCCTTCATGAGCTACTCTTGACAGTCGAGTGCTCAGTAAATGGTTACGTTCGATATGAATGCACATCTACATTTTACCTATATGCTATACTAGTATCTTTACACTCCTTGGTTAAGAGGACAACCAACTCATATGGAACACAATAATCTATACTCGATATTACTATCATCCTATTAACAGCATATCATTCAGTCACAAACATGTTTTAAGGACTAAGCTACAAATCCTCTTTTGTCGATTAAATATAGTCCTAAGGACTTCATCACAGCATAGGAGTTCAAGTAAGATGGATAAAATGTGATGAAAAAATCAAATAATTTTTATTAATAAAAATTTATATACAATTACAAATGTGAGCACAATCATCAACAACCTGATGATTGACTTTGGGATATATTTGTCAATAACTCTCACTTAGACTAAAGCCAATCGATACAGTATCATATACCCATTTTTGACTTATGATCATCGAACTCTTTGATTTCAAGAGCCTTAGTAAATGGATCGGCCAGATTCTCCTTTCCATCGATCTTCTGAAGGTCAACATCACCTCGATCTACGATCTTTCAGATAAAGTCTAGTGGTGTAGAATATGTTTAGTGTGCTGATGGGTCCTCAGCTCCTTAGCTTGAGCAATGGCTTCAGTGCGGTCGCAATATAATAGGATAAGGCCATTGATGGAGGGTGCCACTCTGAGCTCACCAATGAACTTTCGCAACCATACAGCTTCCTTCGCACCATCAGATATTGCGATATACTCTACCTCACAAATAGAGTCAGCCACGGTGTGCTGCTTGAAATGTTTTTAACAGATTGCTCTACCATTTAGGGTAAAAATATAATCTGACATACTCCTGCTATCATCATGATGAAGAAAAAAATAGATAGTTTAAAGCATGTATTTTTAAAATTTTATAGTGAAATAATAAAAGATCAAATATTTTAATTTTCTAAATATATTTTATATCAGATCTAAACTATCATTAAGGATTTATAACATAAAAAATTTATATATAAAATCTAAAATAAAATAAAAAACTGCATTAATCACATCAATGTCTTAAATTTGATCTAACCTTTAGATTATATCGGTAGAGTTCAGAACTCATCACCTTTTCACAGATTGATGATCTCCACTATTGGTAAGCATGGTATAAAACTCTCACTAATGTTAAGTAGCTGCACAAACATCCAACCTCTATGGATGGTCCACATGAAGTCCCTCGGATCGATCAGTCCTCCACGGGAGTGCTAGCTCACGTAGTCAGCTTCTGATGGCAGATCTCACTTGATCTCCTACTTCGATTATCTCGAACCTTTCTGATGTCGAAGATAGATCAGAGAAGGATGCTCGATGGTAGAGAAAATTTAGATAAAGGCTCTCTTTTCTTTAGTTTTTTCCTCATTCAAAAATCTAGAATAATTCTAGGTCTCTCACCCAAGAAGAGAACGGTCTCCTCTTTTGTTCATGCCAAAGAGGAAGGAAACTCACCCAATCCTTATATTTCAAAGAAGTTTTTTTGACCCTCTTTCTCTCTGGTATCTCATGGTGAAGAGTTCTCTTCTTTTAGCATACAAAATTATGTCCCTTTTATGGTTGTTGCACAAACCAGATAAAGCAGGATAAAGGCTGGAGTTTGTTACAATTCAAACTCTTTTGAATTTCAATTGGAGTCCAACTTTTTCTCACCCTTATCTAACTTAAACAGAGACTTATCAAAGAAAATTGGGCATAAAAATTAGTTGGAAATATCTTCTTTTCTCATACACAATAGATCTCTTCAAAAGCAGCCAATGTGTAGAAAGATATGGATAAAGTTTTAAGTTGAAATTCAAACTAATTTGAATTCAAATCAAAACCAACCAATTCCTATCCTTAATAAGTGACAAAAGAAGAATTATTTTTTGATTTTATTACATACAAACTAATTTTATGTGGTGAGAAAAGGCATGACACAAGTTAGATGGCACAAGGGATAGAGTCCTACTCATTTTGGACTCTAGGATTTAACCAATTGGATTTCTTTCAAATCCAATCCAATTAGATCCAAATAAAATATGATAAATCTAATCTAATTAGGTTTTTATAACTTTAATTAAATTTGATCTAATTAATAAATTAATTGAGCCATAGATCTGATCAAATCAAGATCATTTCTCCCTTACTGATTAGGTCATCTCATAACCTAATTAGACTTGATTTGATTGAATCAAATTCAATCAGACTTGATCCAGACTTTAATGCTTAATCAAATTGAGATAATTAATGATCTAATTATTAATTAATCCTCTATTAAAAATAGAGTCCAAGTCTAGTGGGACTCTTCTCTAGAGTCTCCGTCTAGTGAGACTCTTCAGCAGAGTCTCCATCAAGTGGGACTCTTCACCAGAGTCCCCATTGACTGAGATTCTTCAGATTAGCCATGTGATCAGAGAGAAACTTCTAATGTATGTGATCCTATAGGTTCAAACTTAAGTCGGTAGCGTAGGAACTAATTTTTGTACCAATCAAAGTAACCATCTAGCAATGGTATCCGACATCTGGATAGGCCGAATGTATGCTAAGCAACACTCAAGAACCTATTTGAATATAGTTACCATATAATTTATCCCTTTGACCCAAATGCTCAAAGTAACCTAGGGTTTAACTGTCAACCCTGATATGGTCATCCACATTGTATTTCAATTTTCAAAATTCATCACATGGATTACCTCGATCAAGGTTTTACTGAATTGAAACACACTGATACATTAACTTCTTATTCGGAGGGGTCAATTCCATCTTGACTCACACACCGACTTTACAAGTACTTGACTATGCCTAAAAATCTTTCATCACTGAATTAAAAATTCAGATAGTCGGCACCAAAGCATAGTGAGTTGCTTGCAAGTCACTGTGGTGATCTCAGGTCGAAGGGACACTTATACCAATATCCTTTCAGAGTGACTCTTGACAGCAGAGTGCTCCAGAGTTGGTCACGTTCATTAAAATATACTCCTATATTTCACCTGCATACTATACCAGCGTCTCCATGCTCTTTGGTTAAGAAGACAACCAACCTAGATGGCACACAACAACCTATACTTGATATGTCTATCATCCTAATAATAGCAAATCATTTGGTCACGAACTCATTTAAGGACTAAACGATATATCCTCCTATATCGAATCAAATAGTCCTAAGAACTTCATCACATAATAGGAGTTCAAAATAAGATGTACACAGTGATAAAAAATCAAATAACATTCATTAATTCAATAATTTATTTATAATTATAATGATAAGCACAATCATCAACATGCTGATGATTGGCTTTAGGACACAATTCCCAACAACTCTGACTTGGACTAAAGCCAATCAGTGCAGTATCATATACCCATCTTTGATTTGTGGTATTCAAACTATTTGATGTCAAGGGCTTTAGTAAATGGGTTGGTCAGGTTCTCTTTTTCATTGATCTTCTGAAGCTCAACGTCACCTCAATCCATGATCTCTCAGACCAGGTGGTAGCAGCACAAAATTTGCTTGGTTCGCTGATGTGACTTCGGTTCCTTCACTTAAGCAATGGCACCAGTACTGTGCAGTACAACAAGACAGGGCCATCAAGGGAGAATGCCACTCTGAGCTCGTTGATGAACTTTTGTAGCCACACAGCTTCCTTCACAGCATCAGATGTCGTGATATATTCCGCCTCACAAGTAGAGTCTGCAACAGTGTGCTGCTTGAAACTTTTTCAGCAGATTACTCAACCATTTAGAGTATAAATATATCCCAACATACTTTTATTATCGTCATGATCCGACTAAAAATTAGAGTCTATAAACTCCATAAGTTTTAGATCAGATTCTTCATAGATAAGCCACTGATCCTTAGTATGTCTCAAATACTTAAGGATGGTCTTTACGACCTTCCAGTGATTCTCACCTGGATCGGACTGGTATCTACTCATTACTCCTAATGAGTATGACACATCTGATCGCGTACATATCATGACATATATAATAGATCCCACTGCTGAAGTATATGAAATTCTACTCATGCGCTCTCTCTCTTGAAGAGTTGTCAGACAATCACTCTTCGAGAGAAAAATTCCTTGGCCTATCGGAAGATAGCATTTCTTGAAATTCTCCATACTGAACCTTTTCAGCACAGTATCAATGTATATTGACTGGGATAATCCAAGCAATCTTTTAGATCTATCTCTATAGATCTTCATCTCAAGGATGAAGGATGCTTCTCCCAAGTCTTTCATGGAGAACTATGATGACAACCAAATTTTTATTCCCTATAATATAGGGATGTTACTTTCGATTAAAAAAATATCATCGACATACAAAACAAGAAATACTACCATAGAGTTATTAATCCATTTGTATATGCAGGGTTCTTCTCTATTCTTAATGAACCCATACATTCTGATCATTTTATCAAAATGCATGTTCCAACTCCGAAATACCTGCTTAAGTCCATAAATAGACCTTTGAAGCTTGCACACCTTAGACTCATCTGTGGATATAAAATCTTCAGGTTGTATCATATACACCTCTTTTTCTATCTCTCCATTTAGAAAGACTGTTTTCACATCCATTTGCCAAATTTCATAGTCTAGATGTGTTGCTATCGCAAACATAATCTGAATAGACTTGAGCATTGCCACAGGAGAAAATATCTCATCATAGTCAATACCATAATGCTTACGGTAACCCTTGGCAACCAGATGGGCTTTATAGGTCTTCACTTTTCTGTTTGCACCCTTTTTCTTTTTGAAGATCCACTTACACTCTATGGGTTTTACCCCTTCAGGTGGGTCAACCAATATCCATACATTGTTGATTTTCAAGGACTCTATTTCAGATTTCATGACTTCCAGCCACTTATCAGAGTCGGACTTCTGCATTGCATCCATATAGATGATTGGATCCTCATTGTTCTCATCAAGTTCAACTAGACCCCATCTCGGATTAAAAAATCATAGTATCTATCTGGTTGATGCGGTACTCTACCAGATCTTCTTAAAGATATTTCTGCAATAGGTTTCGGATTTGATCTAATCAAGTCTGACTCTATGGGTTTACTAGATTGTGTCAGTTCTTCTACCGATCGAACTTCATCAAGTTCAATTTTGAGGCATTAGTTCCTTCACCAAGAAACTCTTTTTCTAAAAAGATAGTCCTATTGCTGATGAACATCTTCTGTTCGTCAGCAAGCTAGAAGTAATATCTCTTGATCTCTTTTAGGTACTATATAAATAGATATTTATTAGACCTAGGTCCAAGCTTGTCAGTTTTCAATCATTTGACATAAGCCAGATATCCCCAAACCCTCAGGTAAGAGAGTGCTAGCTTACACCCTATCCACATCTCATGTAGTGTTTTACTCACAGACTTACTCAGAACTTTATTTAAAATATAACATGTCGACTTAAGTGCGTATCTCTAAAAAAAATCGACAGACTTGCAAAGCCCATCATGGATCGAACCATATCTAGTAGGGTTCGATTCTTCCTTTTCGATACACCATTATGCTATGGTGTTCTAAGAGAGGTCCATTATGAGAGAATCTCATTCTCTTCTAAGTATTTCAAAAACTCACCAGAGAGGTATTCTCCTCTTTGATCGGACCAAAGAGTTTTAATACTCTTTTCAGTTTGTTTCTCTACTTCATTATGAAATCATTTGAACATTTCAAATTATTCTAAGTTACGTGTCATTAAGTAGACATGCCCATACCTCGATAGATCATCTGTAAATATAATGAAATAATAATATCTACCTCTGGCACTAGTGTTCATCGATTCACATACATCAGTATGCATCAGACTTAGAACTTCACCGGCTCACTCACCATTCCCAGTTAAAGGTGATTTGGTCATTTTTTCAAGAAGACAAGATTCACAGATTGAGAGTGATTCACAATCACTGACTTCAAAGATTTTCTCTTGTGTCAACCTATTTATTCTATTCTTGTTAACATGACCTAATCTATAATGCCAAAGGTAGATATCAGAGATATTACTAATTCTAGGATACTTATTGGATGTGTACATTACACTAATAAGTTATGATAATATGTAAATACCATTGTTCAGTTGCCCATTCATCACATTAACACCATTCATAATGATATTAAAATTATTTTTTTTATTAAAATTTCATAATCGTACTGGCCAAAAGGCCTACAGAAATAATATTCAATAAAAGAGAAGGACAAAAGTGACATTCACTTAGAATAATTATATTTGACTTGAATACAAGCTTAATAGTCCCTAACGTTAGAACTAAAACTGATCTTCCATCTCCAACATTAAGGAATTTTTCACCTTCTTCAAATCTCCTACTGACCTGCAGATCTTGCAATGAATTGCAAATATTAAAATGACTTTCGATATCTAATACCCAGGTAGTAGAATCATAAATTAAGAAATTATAAAGTGTTATCATATAATTATTTTATCCAGCAACAACTTGCTTCTTTCTTGATCTGTTCGGATCCAGGGAGGTAATGTATTGAGGATAATTTCTTTTCCAGTGCCCTTGCTTCTTATAGTAGAAGCATTCTGCCTGACTCTGATCGAACTTGAATTTTTTGGTCTGACTGGGTTTGGGTGCGCCAGTACTTTGCACTCTTTTCTTGTTCTTTTTGTTCTTCTTTCTTTTCTTAAAGGATCGACATCCAGAAGAAGACCCTCCCATAACATTCACCGACTCCTTTTGGAGCTAGTAATCCTTCTCAAAATTTTGCAATAATTTCAGCAAACCGTGATAGTTAACTGTAGACTTTGTCATTCGAAAATGAGTAAGAAAAGGAAGGTAGGACTTGGGTAGAGAGTTCAGAATAGCATCTTTTTCCAACTGCTAATGCAGAAAAAAGTCGAGCTTGCTTAGGCACTCAATCATCTTGATCATATACAATACATGATCAGTGACTGATGTTGTTTTTCTCATTCACATGTTGAAGATGGCACAACAAGTCTTGTGCCTCTTATTATTGTCAGATATGCCAAAGGACTCGTTCAATATTTACAACATGTTCTATGGCTGAGCATTCTCAAAATGATGAATAAACTCATCATTCATTGCCACCAGCATAATACAACGAACTGTAGTTCGATCATTGAGCCACTTCTGATAAGTATCTTTGATCATGCTACGTGCATTCAGAGCTGGCTCCTCAGAGGGTCTTGCCGGAGCAACCCCACCTCCGGTTTAGACTTCCTTTGCAGGTCCCGGCGGCGACCGCGACTTCCCCAACTCCAGCTCATCCGACGCCAGCAGATTTTTGCACCAACAGGATTGGTGCTAGAGGAAGGGCCCTGTGTCTTCGCAGTACCCTTGTTCTTAAAGGAGCGCTCAACGGATCCAATTTCGGCCATCTTTTTCGGCACCTAACCCTCCTTCCCTCATTTGATGCCTTCTCGCGGGACCTCTACGCAACTACCCCCGGCTATGGTCGTCGATAAGGAGTTGCCGGATGACCGATCTCTGTCGGATTCTGTCAACATCATCTCGGGGGAATCCCAGCGGGAGGCAATCAGCATACCAGCTGCTTCCCCCAAGCGGCAAAAGGTTGAAGAACCCGTAACCTTTACTGAAGAAGATGCCCAGGGAGTCCAATTCCCTCATAACGACGCGGTCGTAGTTTTCTTGAATATAGCGAACTACGACGTCCGTCGCATTCTTGTTGACAACGGAAGTTCGGTCGACATCCTGTTCTACGACGCCTTTTCAAGGATGTCCACCCTTGGTGGTCATCTGAGGCCGATTTGCTCCCCCCTGATTGGGTTTACTGGTGACGCCGTTCCAGCGGAGGGAATGATAGCTTTGATTGTGGCTGCAGGTCGGCATCCAAAGCAGTCCAGGGCTCTGATGAATTTCTTGGTGGTAAAGGCGCCCTCTGCCTACAATGCAATCCTTGGCCGACCCGACCTCAATGCTCTCAGAGCTGTCGTTTCAACCTACCATCTGAAATTGAAGTTCCCCACCAACCAGGGGATCGGAGAGGTCCGGGGAGACCAGGCTCTGGCCAGATACTGCTACAACATCGCCTTGCAAAGAAGCGACAGGGCTGACTCCTATCCCGTCGATGGATTGGATGCTCGCGACGACATCACTGAAGAAAGGGGCGGCCCAATCGAAGATCTGGTACCAATTCCCCTGAATGATGGGAACGCGGAGCATGTGGTGTTAATTGGTTCTGCCCTGGGGGAGGAGGTGCGGACGCACCTTGTTGATTTCCTCCGGAGGAATGCGGATGTTTTCGCTTGGGTTCCAGCTGACATGCCAGGGATTGACACAGAGGTCATGGAACATCATCTGGCTGTCGACCCCAAGCATAGACCGACAAAAGGAAAAATCCGGGGTCATGCCCCGAAGAGGCAAAAGGCGATAGCCGAGGAAGTGGATAAGCTTCTCAAGGCCGGATTCATTAAGGAAGTCAATTATCCTGATTGAATTTCCAATATTGTATTGGTCAAGAAAGCAAACGGCAAGTGGAGGATGTGCATAGACTTCAAAAAGCTGAATAAGGCCTGTCCAAAGGACAGCTACCCCCTTCCCAGAATCGACCAACTGATGGATGCTACCTCGGGCCATGAGCTCCTCACTTTTATGGATGCGTTCTCCGACTATAATCAAATTAGGATGGCATCGGGAGATGAAGAAAAGATAGCTTTCATCACTGATCACGGCCTTTACTGCTACAGGATCATGCCGTTCGGCCTCAAGAACGCGGGCGCAACCTACCAACGGTTGGTGAACAAAATCTTCAAAGAGCAGATCGATCGAAACATGGAGGTCTACGTGGATGATATGCTTGTAAAAAGTAGGTCCTCCAGAAATCATGTCGCCGACCTCGAGAAAACCTTTGGCGCTCTTTGAAAGTATAGAATGAAGCTGAACCCAACTAAATGCGCTTTTGGGGTAACCTCTGGAAAGTTCCTGGGCTTCATGGTATCGGGGTGCGAAATTGAGGCCAATTCGGAAAAAATTTGCGCCATCCAAGAGATGACCGCCCCAAAGTCGATCAAGGAAGTTCAGTGCCTCACAGGGAGGATAGCGGCTCTTAACCATTTTGTCGCGAGGTCGGCCGAACGATGCTTGCCCTTCTTTCAAACCCTCAAGCAGTCGAAGAACTTTTGTTGGACCTCTGAATGCCAACAGGCGTTTGAAGAATTAAAAAGCTACCTTAGCTCACCCCCGCTGCTAGCGAAGCCCAAATCTGGGGAGGAACTATTTTTGTACCTGGCGGTCTCTCCCACAGCCCTCGCGGCCGTCCTTGTCAAAGAAGAAATGAAAGTCCAGCGACCAGTTTACTACATCAGCCGCGCGTTGAGGGATGCCGAGACCAGGTACACCAAATTGAAAAAACTGACCTACGCCTTGTTGATTGCAGCTCGAAGGCTCGGCCCTACCTTCAAGGGCACACTGTGACGCTACTCACTGACCAACCCATCAAGGCGATTTTGCACCGGGCTGACAACTCCGGAAGAATGGCAAAATGGACGATTGAGCTCACGGAATTCGACATCAACTACAGACCTAGACCAGCAATAAAGGCCCAAATATTGGCGGATTTCATAGTAGAGTGCACCATCCCGGAGGAGGCTAAACCTGAGCAGGGCGAAGTTGACAACCTGAAGTCTCACCCGAGCTCCCCCAACAAAGAGGCTGATCCCTCTGATTGCCTTTGGACCCTCTATGTGGACGGATCTTCCAGCATGGCAGGCGCGGGTGCAGGCCTGATCTTGGTCAGCCCGGAGGGAGTCATCACGGAGTACGCTCTACGTTTCGAATTTCCTGCAACCAACAATGGAGCGGAATATGAAGCTCTAATCGTGGGATTAAGGATCGCCAAGGAGCTGGGAATAGGTCAACTCCGGGTACACAGCGACTCCCAGCTAGTGGTGGGTCAAGTCAGCGGGAGTTATGAAGCGCGGGAGGACAGTATGGCTAAATATCTTGAGAAAGTAAAGGAGCTTACCCCCGCCTTTAGCAGTTTCGACATTAGGCAGATCCCAAGGTTGGAGAATACCAGAGCCGATCTTCTCTCCAAGCTGGCGACATTCGCTCCGGCCGAACTGTCCAAAGGCGTTCTCTTTAAAGTTCTAAAGCATCCGAGTACAGAAGAATCGCGGCCCATAATGGAAGTCGACCACGAGCCCAGCTGGATCGACCCGCTGATAATCTATCTTAAAGATGGAGTCCTCCCCCAGGACGCGAAGGAGACTCGGAAGCTCCGAAATCAAGCCTCCCGATACATCCTTTATGAGGGCAAATTATACAAAAGATCATATTCCTTGCCCCTCTTGAGATGCCTCTGGCCCTTGGAAGCTGACTACGCCTTATGGGAAGTACACGAGGGAGTTTGCGGAAACCATGTGGGAGCCAGATCTTTATCCCACAAGCTACTTCGCCAAGGATACTACTGGCCAACAATGCATCATGATTCGATTGAATATGTCAAAAAGTGTGATCGATGCCAGAGATACGCCAACGTCCAGAGATAGCCTGCCACCGAGCTTACACCCTTGAGTGCCCCATGGCCTTTTGCACAGTGGGGGATGGACATCCTTGGCCCCTTTCCCATGGCATCTGGACAAAGAAAGTTCCTCTTTGTAGCAATCGACTACTTCACCAAATGGGTTGAGGCCGAACCACTAGCAAAAATTACAGAAGCGAAAGTACAAGATTTTGTCTGGAAATCAATTGTGTGCAGGTTCGGTCTACCTAGAACCCTCATCACTGATAATGGGCGACAATTCGCGGGGGCCAGATTCATCGAATTTTGTGAAGATCTAAACATCTCCCACAACTTCACATCGGTAGCCCATCCTCAAGCGAACGACGAAGCTGAGGTGACTAACAGAACCCTTTTGCAGGGGATTAAGACAAGGCTTGAAAAAGCAAAAAGAACTTGGGCGGACGAGCTTTATCATGCGCTATGGGCGTATCGAACTACACAAAGGTTGCCTACGGGGGAGACTCCCTTTGCTTTAGCCTTTGGTACAGAAGCCGTCATCCCGATCGAGCTTAAACTCCCGTCGGCACGAGTCGTGGCATTCGACGAACACCAAAATTCACAAAATCTCAGAGCCAACCTCGACCTGCTGGAAGAAAGATGGGAAATCGCTCAGGTTCGAGTGGCAGCCTACAGACAGAAAGTTGCTCGATATTACAACGCCCGGGTCAAGAACAAGGCCTTCAAAGCAGGAGATCTAGTGCTCCGACGAGCTGCTGTCTCGCAACCCCAGGACAGGGGCAAACTCGCCCCAAACTGGGAGGGACCTTATAAGGTCAAAGGAGTAGTCCGGCCCGGAACTTATTACCTTAAGGAGCTCGGAGGAGCCGACCTCCCATGATCGTGGAGCTCAGAAAACTTGCGTATGTACTACCAGTGACTTCGTTTTAATCGAAAGTCTCATACCCCTGTGTCCTTGGACAATTCAAGCAAATTGTATCAAAAACAAAAGGACAACCTCATAAAGTCGAAGGCCCGGTTCCATTTAGACCGGATGGGGGGAGAGGCCTTGCAACGCCCTTATGTGCCCCCACAGCCCTGTTAGGGACAGGAGGAGAACCTCGCCCTAACTTGAGCAAAGTCGAAGGCCCGGTTCCATTTAGACCGGATGGGGGAGAGGCCTTGCAACGCCCATATGTGCCCCCACAGCTCTGTTAGGGACAGGAGGAGAACCTTGCCCTAACTTGAGCAAAGTCGAAGGTCCGGTTCCATTTAGATCGGATGGAGGGAGAGGCCTTGCAACGCCCATATGTGCCCCCACAGCCCTGTTAGGGACAGGAGGAGAACCTCGCCCTAACTTGAGCAAAGTCGAAGGCCCGATTCCATTTAGACCGGATGAGGGGGGAGAGGCCTTGCAACGCCCATATGTGCCCCCACAGCCCTGTTAGGGACAGGAGGAGAACCTCGCCCTAACTTGAGCAAAGACGAAGGCCCGGCTCCATTTAGATCGGATGAGGGGGGAGGCCCTGCAATGCCTCTATGCACCCCCCAAGAGGGAAACCTTGCCCTAACTTAAGCAACTTCGACCGATGGTAAGCCCAGCCCGAACTCCTATGAGAGCCAGGCTCCATCGCCGGCATCAACTACAGGATAACCCCACCCGGACTCCTACGGGAGCCGGACTTAGCCGATGGCTTTGAGTGCATGAAGACTCCGCCCTGCTTCCTACGGGAGCCGGGCTCTGTCTACAATGCCAAGGAAGGCTCCGCCCGGACTCCTATGAGAGCTTCGCCCACAACTCCGACTTCAAGAGGGATTCTCCGTTCGGGCTCCCACGGGAGCCGAACTCAGCCACGACTTCAAAAAAAAAAAGAAAAAAAAAAGGGGGGGAAGGCTATGGCTCCCAACAGCGATGATTGGAGAGCAAACAGCGCACAAGGGCAACGGAAGCTCGGATCCCCGAATTCAAGCTCCAGGAGAGACCCCGGGCCCGAATGGCCCCGAACGAACCTACGGCCATTAACGGAAGGATGACTGGATATCTTCGAACGGCGTAAAAGGAGCTCGGCAAATAACAACCCTACACGAATAAAAGAGGTCGTCGATGACCTCGGGACGATATGAAAAAAAAAAAAAGAAGAAGAAAAGAAGGAAAAAAGAGGAAAAGAAAATAAAGAAGTTCGACAGACAACCATTCAATGCAAGATGCAAACAAGGTAACTAAATCCTCTTTTCATTTAGCAAGGTATACGCTACAAGACCCGGTGGGTCGAGAAAAAAAAAAATATAAAATGTACATCATCGCAAGCCTCGCGGGCACGGCCTGGAAGGGGTATACCGAAGGCCGCTCCGAGCTGCAAACTTCTCTTCCCGTCCCTGTCCTTCTCAGCCGCGTTCTCCAGTGCGTGTAACGGACCTATCAGCTCTCATCCCACCTCGCTTCACTCCATCACTGACGTCCCAACCCTAGGGAGAAAAGGGTGGGATAGATTCCCGGAGGCGGTGGGTGCAACGGCGGCAGTGTCGAAGACCTGTTTCAAGAAGAACCAGAGTCACCTCGGAGGCAGTAGTGGTGCCAGATGTATGCTCCATCTCCGAACGCTCCACGACAACCGCCACCCAAAATGCTCCGGCAAGGTCGGCATGCGCTACTTCCACCGTCCCCGCAACAAATTCTACTGCCCCACCATCGACACCGACCGCCACTGGTCCCCCGGCCCCGACGGCATCAAGGATCCCGTCACAGCTTATGACGGCAGCTCTGCCCTCTTGACCGGTATCACCTCGCCTTGCTGCTCCAAAATTCTCGCGCAGAGTAACTTCATCAGTGGCCCCCGCTATTAAACCCCTGTTGTTGAAGGAATTCTTCCTCGAGCCCCCTTTAAAACGATGGAGATTCTCACCGGCCGCCGTTCTCCTCCTCTCCTCCCTCCAAGCCCTAAACATCCCCTCAAGACTAGCCTCCGGGATGGAGGGCACGGCGTGGAAACCCTCGGAGAAGAGTCGGGGGATTGAAGAAGCCAAGGACCAGTGCTAGGGGAATGGCTGGGTAGCTAAGCTCTCAGGCAAAAAAAAGGTCCTATCAGCAGGATGAGGCCACGAAAGGAGGTTAGGGGGTTTAAATAGCCGACGGATCCTGGCGCAGTTATGGCGACGGGTGCTCCTGGGCCAGCTAGTGCGTGCCGCGTGTCCCGCATGTCCCCCTCATCGCTATCGAGGGTTGACCGTTCACAAATTCACGTAGCGCGACGCTTGGGATCGCATTCCGATGGGGGTTCCGAAAAGACTCTTCAGGTCACCTTCACCGAAAAATGGGCTCTAATGTGCACACATTGAATGCCAAAATATCTGGGGGCGGTGGTGCGCAAGATTCGAGGGGACGGCTTCGGCTGTGCCCATCTCTCTCTCTCTCTGTACTTCCTTCGTTTGAAATTCAAACTCGGAAGTAGGGGGACTGGTGTTGGGTATAAAAATACCCACAGCCGAAATCCTCAGCAGAATCGACCACAGGAAGATTCCGCCCGGACTCCTACGGGAGCCGGGCTTCGTCCTCGACTCCAACAGCTGCAAGCAGCCTTCGTCCGGACTCCTATGGGAGCCAGACTCCGCCGACAACGCCAACAGCAGGAAGACTCCGCCCGGACTCCTACGGGAGCCGGGCTCCGTCCTCAACTTCAACCACTGGTAAGCACTGTCCGGACTCCTACGGGAGCCAGACTTCGCCTTTAACCCTGATTGCAGGAAGATTCCGCCCGGACTCCTACGGGAGCCGGGCTTCATCCTCGACTCCAACAGCTGCAGGCAGCCTTCGTCCGGACTCCTATGGGAGCCGGACTCCTCCGACGATGCCAATAGCAGGAAGACTCCGCCCGGACTCCTACGGGAGCCAGGCTCCATCCTCAACTTCAACCGCTGGTAAGCACTGTCCGGACTCCTACGGGAGCCAGACTTCACCTTTAACCCTGATTGCAGGAAGATTCCGCCCGGACTCCTACAGGAGCCAGGCTTCGTCCTCGACTCCAACAGCTGCAAGCAGCCTTCGTCCGGACTCCTATGGGAGCCGGACTCCGCCGACAACGCCAACAGCAGGAAGACTCCGCCCGGACTCCTACGGGAGCCGGGCTCCATCCTCAACTTCAACCGCTGGTAAGCACTGTCCGGACTCCTACAGGAGCCGGACTTCGCCTTTAACCCTGATTGCAGAAAGATTCCGCCCGGACTCCTACGGGAGCCGGGCTTCGTCCTCGACTCCAACAGCTGCAAGCAGCCTTCGTCCGGACTCCTATGGGAGCCGGACTCCGCCGACAATGCCAACAGCAGGAAGACTCCGCCCGGACTCCTACGGGAGCTAGGCTCCGTCCTCAACTTCAACCGCTGGTAAGCACTGTCCGGACTCCTACGGGAGCCGGACTTTGCCTTTAACCCTGATTGCAGGAAGATTCCGCCCGGACTCCTACGGGAGCCGGGCTTCGTCTTCGACTCCAACAGCTGCAAGCAGCCTTCGTCCGGACTCCTATGGGAGCCGGACTCCGTCGACAATGCTAACAGCAGGTAGACTCCTCCCGGACTCCTACGGGAGCCGGGCTCCGTCCTCAACTTCAACCGCTGGTAA
Organism: Elaeis guineensis; assembly: GCF_000442705.2. Classification (NCBI taxonomy): domain Eukaryota; kingdom Viridiplantae; phylum Streptophyta; class Magnoliopsida; order Arecales; family Arecaceae; genus Elaeis; species Elaeis guineensis. Next base: position 45,098,194 of record NC_026002.2, read on the forward strand.
GCACTGTCCGGACTCCTACGGGAGCCGGACTTCGCCTTTAACCCTGACTGTAGGAAGATTCTGCCCGGACTCCTACGGGAGTCGGGCTTCGTCCTCGACTCCAACAGCTGCAAGCAGCCTTCATCCGGACTCCGTCCTGACTCCTACGAGAGCCAGACTCCATCACCAATTTCAACAGCGAGCAGACTCTGCCCGAACTCCTACGGGGGCCGGGCTCCGTCCTCAACCTCAGTTGTCGGTAAGCCTTGTCTGAACTCCTATGAGAGCCGGGCTTTGCATCTGATCTCGATTGCAGGGGATTCCACCCGGACCCTCACGGGAGTCGAACTCCACCCACAACCCCAACCGCAAGAAGGACTCTGCCCGGACCCCTACGGGGGCCAGACTCCGGCCACTGCCGAACTTCAGCCAGCAGATCAGCACTCCCAGGCCACGGTCCTGCTCCACCTCCTGCGGCAGGTTCCGCGCAGCTCCATTATTCTCCGACAGGCTGTATCAACAGCCATGATTCTGCTCCACTCACTGCGGTAGATCCTACGTGACCCCATTATTCTCTAACAGGCTGTATCAACGGCCATGATTCTGCTCCACTCCCTACGACGAGTGCTGCATGACTCCGCTGCCTGTAACAAATTCCATGTGGCACGCCCCAGCGATGGCCACGGGTCTACTCCACTACTCTTCGTAGCAAATCCCGCCTGATTCTCGGCAGCCCACTACCAGGTGGTTACAAACGTCGCCATCCATCCGTTACCTCCTCCGCCTATAAAAAGGAGAACCCAGATATGTTATTCTATAAGCTCATTTCTTATCTCAAAACTCTGCTAAATTCTTCGTTCGAGTACTCCATTCTTGTTGAGGCAGAGAACTGACTTGAGCGTCGGAGGGTCTTGCCGAAGCAACCGCACCTCCGGTTTAGACTTCCTTTGCAGGTCCCGACGGCGACCGCGACTTCCCCAACTCCAGCTCATCCGACGCCAGCAGATTTTTGCACCAACAGGCCAATAGAGTTTGATTTCTCTTTTCTGACACACCATTATGTTGTGGCATTCCAGGAGGTGTCCATTAAGAGAGAATCTCATTCTCCTTAAGATATGTTAGAAATTCATCAGTAAGATATTCACCTCCTCGATCTGATCGAAGAGTTTTAATATTCTTTTCAGTTTATTTCTCTACTTTATTATAGAACCGTTTGAATATTTCAAATGATTTAGATTTGTATTTCATCAAATAGACGTATCCATACCTAGATAGGTCATCTATGAACGTAATGAAATAGTGATACCCTCCTCTAGCACTAGTTATCATAGATCTACATACATCAGTATGTATCAGACCTAGAACCTCACTGGTTCATTCATCTTTTTTAGTAAAAGGTGACTTGGTCATCTTTTCAAGTAAGCAAGACTCACAGGAAGGCAACGATTCATAATCATTGTTATCAAGAATTCCTTCTTGAACTAACCTGTTCATTCTACTTTTGTTGATATGACCTAGCCTACAATGTCTGTTGCTCCTAGATTGATTTTGATGATTACAAAGCAGATTGAAGGGATACAAATAATTTTAAATTGAAAGAGTCCTTATGCTCTTCAAGGGCAAAATCATAATTTAACTAAAATCCTGATTTGATAGTACCATTTGATAGAACAAATAATTTGAAATCTATTGGTGAAAATCTCATTGTGTTTGGACTTATATTTTTGAAGTTATGAAGGTTTGAAGTGCATGAGTCGACCCGTGAGTCAACTCATGGCACTATGAGCTGATTGGCACGCAAAAATCACCCATGGCACGCTAGTTTTCTGGCTTGGCATGACCTATGAGTCGACCCATGAGTCGACCCACAAGGCATGAGTCGACTCATGAGTCGACCCCTGCTGATTTGAGTCAAGAATTTCCAGAAATGCATTCTCTGATCTTTGCAACAGAAGTCGACCCATGAGTCGACCCCTGAAGCATGAGTCGACTCATGAGTCGACCCCTGCGACAGAAAATGTCAGCAACGGCTATTTTTTTGCCCGTTTTAATTGCCTTTTATGCTTCCTAAAATTGCTCTAACGGCTATTTATCTGCCTAAATTATTTTCTCTTGCTTCTAATGCAATAAAATGCTTCAAATGGTGAAAGAAATTGCAGATTAAATAGCAGATCAAACGTGAGAGAAGAAGAGAAGAAAAGAAGGAAAAGGATCCGAAATATGCATGAAAAAGCCTGAGATCCACAAGATAATTTGAGAGAAAAAGAAAAGAGGATCCAAAAATCCACACGAGAGATTGTGAAAGAGATTCAAGAGCTTTCAAAGAAAGGATCTTTCAAGCTTATTGTTCAACCTTGATCTAGAGATCTTCCAAAGTTTTCAAGAGATCTTCAATCAACAATCAACCTTTTCTCAAGCATTCGTTCAAGCGTTCATCCATCTTGAAAAAATCCGAAAAGGGGTTCTTCATTTGAGTAAAGCTTTTATTGTTATATTTGCTCATTTAAGGAGCTGTTATTGTATTAATCTGTGCTCTAAATTATCTTATTATTTGTGAGTTTTGGTTCTTATTTTTGGAGGATTTCCAAAACAAGGAAAGGTTGATCCGAACCTGAAATCGGAGTGTTTTGGGTTTACTTGTACCCGGGAAACAAGTGATCTAACTTGGGATAGCTAGTGTCGGAGTTTTCGATGTTTTGTATTCGGGTTGAATACAAGCATAGTGGATAGAATTTCTCAAGTAGGAGCTTGGGGAGTGGATGTAGGTGCAAGGTTGGCACCGAACCACTATAAATCTTTGTGTTTGTGGTGTGCTTTATCGTTTTATCTTAATTCTTTATTATATCCTTGCTATACTGCTTTAGATAATTAATATTGAATCAAAATCTTTCTCTTATTCATCATAAGTAATTAATTAAGTCTAAAATTTTTAGAAACCCAATTCACCCCCCCTCTTGGGTTGCATAGCTGGGCAACAAGTGGTATCAGAGCCCGGTGCTCTAGCCCTTCATTGATCTAACAATCAAAGAGTCAAAGATCTATGGCAACCCATGTTGGTACTTCTCTAACCGAGGGGCAATCAACAAACCGACCTCTACTTTTCAATGGGTCTAATTACACCTATTGGAAAGTTCGGATGAAGATTTTCATACAAGCACTCGACTATGATATGTGGAATATCATAGTGAAGGGTCCTCACACACCCACCAAGATTATAGATGGTGAGGAGTCAACCAAACCCGAGAAAGAATGGGATAAGGTTGACAAGAAATTGGCACAATTAAATGCCAAAGCCATGAATGTTCTTTATTGTGCACTAGATGCTAGTGAATTCAATCGCATTTCTACTTGTGCATCTGCTAAAGAAATATGGGATAGGTTAGAAGTAACCCATGAGGGAACAAATCAAGTAAAAGAGTCTAAAATAAACATGCTTATACATAAATATGAATTGTTTAAAATAGAGCATGATGAGTCCATAACTGCTATGTTTACTCATTTTACTGATATAATTAATGGTTTGAAGAGTCTTGGCAAATCTTATACTAACAGTGAACTTGTAAGAAAGATTCTCAGGTCACTGCCAAGAACTTGGGAAGCCAAGGTGACTGCCATCCAAGAAGCAAAGGACTTGAACACTCTACCTCTAGAAGAGCTTCTTGGATCCTTGATGACTCATGAACTTAGCATGAAGCAACATCAAGAGGATGAAGTCAAAAAGAAAAGAACCATTGCCCTCAAATCCACAACTTCGCCTGATTATGAAACGGATGAATCTGAAGATGAAGAACAGGATGAAGAGATGGCACTCATCACCCTAAAATTTAAGAAGTTTCTAAGAAAAAGGAAACAGGGGATGAGAAAAAAATTCACAAAAGGGGAACAAAGCAAAGAAAAAGAGAAAGATCAACCCCTTACTTGCTACGAGTGCAAGAAGCCAGGACATTTCAGATCCGAATGTCCACAACTGAAGAAAGGTCCCAAAAAGTTCAAAAAGAAGGCAATGATGGCGACTTGGAGTGCGAGTGATGACTCAAGCTCCGACGAGGAAACCTCAACAGAACAAGCCAATCTGTGCCTGATGGCACATGAAAATGAGGTGTGTCTAGCATCCCAAGGAGGAAACAGGAAATGGTATCTTGACAGTGGATGCTCGAGACACATGACTGGTGATGAATCACAATTCATCACGCTTGATGCTAAGGATGGAGGGATGGTCACCTTTGGAGATAATGGCAAAGGAAAGATCATCGGGATAGGTAACATTGGTATCACTCCCTCCAAATACATTGAGAATGTTTTATTAGTTAAAGGTTTAAAGCATAACTTACTCAGCATTAGTCAATTCTGTGATAAAGGGTATAAAGTTGTTTTTGAATCATCTGTTTGCATTGTGACCAGTCCCATTAACGATGGCATTAAATTTATAGGACATAGGCATGACAATGTTTATATGATAGATTTGAATGATTTAGCCAAATTAGACATGCAATGCCTAGTATCCTTGAATGCTAAAGTTAATGAAACTAGTTGGCTGTGGCATCGTAGACTTGCACATATTAGCATGCATTCTCTTTCAAAATTAATTAAGAAAGATTTAGTTCTCGGTTTGCCAAAGCTGAATTTTGAAAAGGATAGAATTTGTGATGCATGCCAATTAGGTAAACAAACTAGAGTTTCATTTAAATCCAAAAATACTGTTTCAACTTCTAGACCTTTAGAGCTCTTACATATGGACTTATTTGGACCAACAAGAACCACTAGTCTAGGAGGAAAACGATATGGATTTGTAATAATAGATGATTACTCTCGTTTTACTTGGGTTTTCTTTTTGGCTCACAAAAATGAAACTTTTCATATTTTCACTAAATTTCATCGAAAAGTCTCTAATGAAAAAGGGTTTTCAATCCAAAATATTAGAAGTGATCATGGAACTGAATTTGAAAATCAAGATTTTGAAAATTTTTGTGATGAAAATGGAATTGGCCATAACTTCTCTGCTCCTAGGACACCCCAACAGAATGGGGTAGTTGAAAGGAAAAACAAAACCTTAGAAGAAATGGCCCGTACCATGCTTTGTGAAAGCAACCTTCCAAGATATTTTTGGGCGGAAGCTATTAACACAGCATGTTACATTTTAAATCGTGCTTTAACTAGACAATTTTTAAAGAAAACCCCCTATGAACTTTGGAAAGGAAGAAAACCAAATATTGCATATTTTCATGTTTTTGGTTGCCAATGTTTTGTATTAAATAATGGCAAAGAAAAACTTGGTAAATTTGATGCAAAATCAGATGAAGCAATCTTTTTAGGTTACTCCTCCACTAGTAAAGCATTTAGAATGTTCAACAAAAGAACTTTAGTAGTTGAGGAGTCCATACATGTTGTCTTTGATGAATCTAACGATCTTCCTTCAAGGAAGAATGAGGGTGTTGATGATGCAGATCCACTAATAGAAGGTTTGAAGGAGATCACTCTGAAAGATTCAGCAACTCCAGAAGACAAGGATCAAGAAGACGAACAAAATAAGAAAGGTGAAGAAATTCAAGAACAACCTCAAGGTACAAATGACCTACCCAAGGAATGGAGGTATGTTCACAAACACCCTAAGGAGTTAATAATTGGTGATCCTATGCATGGGGTAAAAACCCGTTCTTCACTTAGAGATGTAGTTAATCATTGTGCTTTTGTATCTCATCTTGAACCTAAAACTTTTGAAGAAGCTGAAAATGATCATAATTGGATTAATGCAATGCAAGAGGAACTTAATCAATTTGAAAGAAATAATGTTTGGACCTTAGTATCAAGACCTAAAAATTATTCAATAATTGGAACAAAATGGGTCTTTAGAAATAAATTAGATGAGTATGGAAATATAATTAGAAATAAAGCAAGACTGGTTGCAAAGGGATATAATTAAGAAGAAGGAATTGATTTTGATGAAACCTTTGCACCTGTTGCTAGATTAGAAGCTATTAGACTTCTACTTGCATATGCTTGCTTTATGAAATTCAAGTTATTTCAAATGGATGTTAAAAGTGCATTTTTAAATGGTTATATCTCTGAAGAAGTATATGTAGAACAACCTCCTGGATTTGAAAATCATGCTTTTCCTAATCATGTCTTTAGATTAAATAAAGCTTTATATGGATTAAAACAAGCACCTAGAGCATGGTATGAAAGGCTAAGCAAGTTTCTACTAAATAATGATTTTTTAAGAGGTAATGTAGATACAACCTTATTTATTAAAAGAAATCAAAATGATATGCTAGTTATACAAATTTATGTTGATGACATAATCTTTGGGTCTACTAATGAATTTCTTTGTCAAGACTTTGCTAAGCTTATGCAGGGGGAGTTCGAGATGAGCATGATGGGAGAACTCTCCTTCTTCCTCGGACTCCAAATCAAACAATCAAAAGAGGGAATCTCCATCACCCAAAGCAAGTACACCAAGGAACTACTCAAAAGATTTGGAATGGAGAACTGCAAACCAATTGGCACACCAATGAGTCCCTCATGTAAGCTTGACAAGGATGATGAAGGTAAAAGCGTAGACTTAAAATACTATAGAGGTATGATTGGCTCATTATTATATTTAACTGCAAGTAGGCCTGATATCATGTTTAGTGTTTGCTTATGTGCTAGATATCAATCTAATCCTAAAGAATCTCATTTGAATGCTATGAAAAGAATCCTTAGATACTTAAGTGGTACTCAAACTCTAGGGTTATGGTACTCTAAGGACTCACAAATTGAATTATTAGGATATTCAGATGCTGATTTTGCTGGATGTAAATTAGATAGAAAAAGCACAAGTGGAACATGCCAATTTCTTGGAGTAAACCTAATCTCATGGTTTAGCAAGAAATAAAATTCGGTGGCACTGTCTACGGCTGAGGCCGAATACATTGCAGCCGGAAGTTATTGTGCTCAAATCTTGTGGATTAAGCAACAACTCGAAGACTTTGGAATCAAACTTAATGAAACATCAATAAGATGTGACAACACGAGTGCCATAAATCTATCTAAAAATTCAATTCAACATTCAAGATCCAAACATATTGAAATAAGACATCATTTCATAAGAGAACATGTTCAAAACAAAAATATAATTCTTGAATATGTTTGCACTGAAAATCAATTAGCTGATATCTTTACAAAGGCCCTTAGTAAGGATAGATTCTGTAAAATTAGGAGAAATCTAGGAATTCTAGATCCATATGCCTAAATTTTCTCTCAATTTCCAAGAATTGATGTCAAAAACTCTTAGAGCTCAATTTTCAACATCTATCCTGGTCCCAAAAGCTCAAATTTTTCATTCTAAAAACTTATCATTAAGAAAAATTCCTTCTCCCAAAAGTTTGAATTTTTTTGGAATTTATTCGTATTTTTTCTGAATTTTTGAACTTCATGAGTCGACCCCCATGAGTCGACTCAATGGCAAACTTGTAAATCCCACCAACTTCCATCGGGTTCATTGTTTTTATACTGAATCCCTGTTTGTGAGACGACCCATCCGATCATCTTCCCTCCAAAAGCCATCCTCTCCACTTCCTTTTTCCTCAAAATCCAAGGATCAATTTCGAGGCAATTTCTCCCTCCTTCTCTCCACCAAAAATCGCCTCCTTGGAAAAGGATTTTCTGTGCTTTCTCGCATTGCTTGGCGCGATTGGAACGTGCCCTAGCACTTTATCGATCTTCTAAAATCCATTTCTTTTCTCCACCAAAATCCTTCTTCACTCTCTTGTGATCTCTCCTCCACTCAATTCAAGTCTCCTTGCCTGCTACTATAGTGGATATGGCTCCAAAGATGAAGCTTCCCCAAAGAAGAAAGTCAATCCGTGAGCCTGAAGAAATTGGCAGAAAGAAAAGGCAAGCTGGTCAGTCTTCCAGTGTTCCCACTTCAGTTTCAGTAACTGCTCAAGGTCCCCCTCAATCCTCAATAAGCCCTAGTAAGAACCCTCTTTCTGATAGAAAAGTAGAAACCGGGAAGAATATAGATTTTCGGTTCTTTGAGAAAGAAGGCTTTACTTTTGCAAGTAAAATTAAAAACCAAGGATGGAAACTCTACTGCTCTCTTAAGGAAGTCACCTATGTTGACCTAGTTAGAGAATTCTACCAGAACCTACATTATGGAAATGGGTCAGTGACTTCAACAGTCAAGGGAATTGATATCTGCTTGGATTCTAGAATATTGGGAGAAATACTTCAGTTGCCTAGTGAAGGATACTCATATATGGAACTCCTAATTAAAGAAGAGGGGATCAGAATTATTTTAGGAGAAACCTATTCAGAAAGTTTAAACAAATTGGAAGCAAAGATTCTGTCCATTGAGATGAGGGTCCTGCATCAGATGGTAACAAAGCTATTCTTTCCTAGGAGTGGTAGGCATGATCTACTGTCTGGCAGAGATGTATGTATCATGTTTCATGTCATCACTCAGACCCCCCTGAACCTTCCTGCACTTATGATAGAGGCCATGAGAGAAACTTTGAACAGATCCAAGGCACACTTGCCTTATGGTATGGCCCTTACTAGAGTATTTAGGAGGTTTGGAGTTAGCTGTGAGGGGGAGGCACCTACCAAGCTATCTCATGTGGACACTTTCAACCAACATAGCCTGCACAGAATGGGAATTACAAAGACTGATGGTGGTTGGATCAAGGGATCTGAAGAAAGAATTGAGGAAAGAGCTGAAACAAGAGCTGAAGACAGAACTGAAGGCAGAGGAGAAGAAGAAGGTCCATCTTCTCCTGTACATGATTTCAGGGCAGCATCACCAGATACACAGTTCATTCCTGATACAGAGGCTGGCCCTTCTGAGTTTACTAGGATGCCCACACTAGTGTATCAGTCAGAGAGCAGAGTACCTCATTCAGAGTTCAGACTGGCTGACGATCAGATAGAGCATATATCACAGCGTGTGGCTGCCTTGCTATCTAGCCAGTGGAGTAGTACTTCTTTTGCACCTGGAGCTACTTCTTCTGATCAGACTTTGACTCCCCACATCTCCACAGTGTTTCAGATGATGACAGATCAGTCCATCCGGATTCAGCAGCTTGAGGACACTATTTTGAGACTGACTGGCAGAGTTCTTGACTTGCAGGGGCAAGTCTTTGATTTGGCCCATCCTCAGCCACAGGAGTCAACTATTGAGGTCACAGACCTCACTGCAGAGGCTGGAAGGCTCAGAGGAGCACTAGAGGGAGGATATGAGTTACTGATGAAAGAGATCCGAGGATCGAGTGAGCATGCTACAACTCAGTTCACTGCTCTACTTCAATCTGTTTCCAGAGCATTGAACGTACTTGATTCCATTAGACTCACCCTTTCTGTTCAGTCCTTAGCATCTCAGCGTACTCAGCCACCCAGTTCATCTCGCTCTCCTGCTCGTGCCAGAGGCAGACGGGGTAGAGGACGTACTTCTGCTAGAGATCCATCAGCTTCTCATACCATATCTGATGACTCCGATCCTTGACTTGACTTGATCATTAATAGACCTTAGGAGTTAGTGTCTTGTTCTAGGATCTATACCTTGGGGCCATGTATTGACAAAAGCTGGTTGATTTTTATAATATGAACTATGTATTGAAATAATTATGATATTAATGGAATCATCTTTTACCTATATTTCTATCTTTTGTAATGATATTGATGGTATCACTATATATTCTCCTTGTTGAAATATTGTCTTCTCTTTGTTGTTTGCTATTGATCATTGCTATATTAAGGGGGAGCAAACTTCTGTGATAAACTCTACAAGAGGAGAAATTAAAGAATTTTTTTTTTAAAAAAAAGGGAAAGTTAACCATGTTTGATGATGTCAAAAAGGGGGAGAAAGTAAACAATTAAACAAAAAGCAACTCGCAACTCATTAAAAGCAAAACTCTAAATTATGAATAAAAAAAAAAGGGGTAAAAATTAAACAAAAATAGTATTTTGTGCAATTAAAATAAAAAAATTTGAGAAAATTGATCATAAGTACAATGCAAATAAGTATTTTTTTTATGCTCTAATATATTTCAAAATTCAAACTTGCTCTGTTACATCTTTTGAAATTTACCTTGATACATCTTAAGAAATTTGACTTACTTTGATACATCCTAAAATTTCTTTTAAATTGCTCTGATACATGATAAAATTTAATCTGATACAGTGTGAAAGTTTCTCTGATATATTATAACACTTGCTCTGATACAGTATGAAATTTTCTCTGATATATTATAAAATTTACTCTGATACATTGTAAAGTCTTTTCTGATAACATTGCAAAAATTATTTTTTTTGCTCTGATACATTGCAAAATTCATTTCTCTTGCTGTGATATATCTTAAACTCAAAATGATCTAATACTCTTTTCAAATCTTTTGAACAAACTATTTTTGCATAAATATTACATGCCAAAAGAATCATACTCTTTTCAAGCATATACACCTATAATGCATTCTTTTAAAATTAATGATTCACATAAATATTTTTGTTCAAATGTTTTGTCATCATCAAAAAGGGGGAGATTATTGCTCCTAGATTGATTTTGATGATTACAAAGCAGATTGAAGGGATACAAATAATTTTAAATTGAAAGAGTCCTTATGCTCTTCAAGGGCAAAATCATAATTTCACTAAAATCCTGATTTGATAGTACCATTTGATAGAACAAATGATTTGAAATCTATTGGTGAAAATCTCATTGTGTTTGGACTTATATTTTTGAAGTTATGAAGGTTTGAAGTGCATGAGTCGACCCGTGAGTCAACTCATGGCACTATGAGCTGATTGGCACGCAAAAATTACCTATGGCACGCTAGTTTTCTGGCTTGGCACGACCTGTGAGTCGACCCATGAGTCGACCCACAAGGCATGAGTCGACTCATGAGTCGACCCCTGCTAATTTGAGTCAAGAATTTCCAGAAACGCATTCTCTGATCTTTGCAACAGAAGTCGACCCATGAGTCGACCCCTGAAGCATGAGTCGACTCATGAGTCGACCCCTGCGATGGAAAATGTCAGCAACGGCTATTTTTTTGCCCATTTTAATTACCTTTTATGCTTCCTAAAATTGCTCTAACGGCTATTTATCTGCCTAAATTATTTTCTCTTGCTTCTAATGCAATAAAATGCTTCAAATGGTGAAAGAAATTGCAGATTAAATAGCAGATCAAACGTGAGAGAAGAAGAGAAGAAAAGAAGGAAAAGGATCCGAAATATGCATGAAAAAGCCTGAGATCCACAAGATAATTTGAGAGAAAAAGAAAAGAGGATCCAAAAATCCACACGAGAGATTGTGAAAGAGATTCAAGAGCTTTCAAAGAAAGGATCTTTCAAGCTTATTGTTCAACCTTGATCTAGAGATCTTCCAAAGTTTTCAAGAGATCTTCAATCAACAATCAACCTTTTCTCAAGCATTCGTTCAAGCGTTCATCCATCTTGAGAAAATCCGAAAAGGGGTTCTTCATTTGAGTAAAGCTTTTATTGTTATATTTGCTCATTTAAGGAGCTGTTATTGTATTAATCTGTGCTCTAAATTATCTTATTATTAATGAGTTTTGGTTCTTGTTTTTGGAGGATTTCCAAAACAAGGAAAGGTTGATCCGAACCTGAAATCGGAGTGTTTTGGGTTTACTTGTACCCGAAAAACAAGTGATCTAGCTTGGGATAGCTAGTGTCGGAGTTTCCGACGTTTTGTATTCGGGTTGAATACAAGCATAGTGGATAGAATTTCCCAAGTAGGAGCTTGGGGAGTGGATGTAGGTGCAAGGTTGGCACCGAACCACTATAAATCCTTGTGTTTGTGGTGTACTTTATCGCTTTATCTTAATTCTTTATTATATCCTTGCTATACTGCTTTAGATAGTTAATATTGAATCAAAATCTTTCTCTTATTCATCATAAGTAATTAATTAAGTCTAAAATTTTTAGAAACCCAATTCACCCCCCCTCTTGGGTTGCATAGCTGGGCAACAATGTCAAAGGTAGGCATCCATGACATCGACTATCTTAGGATGTTTATTAGAGGTGTACATTATATTAGGCCATGATACAACATAAATTCCATTGTTCAACTGTCTATGCAATATCTTAACATCATTCAAAATGATATCACAAAATTTTTTTTATTGATATTTCATAATTTGATTTGGCCAAAAGGCCTATAGAAATAATATTCAAAAAAAAATTGGGACAGTAATGACCTTCATTTAGAATAATAAAATGAGACTCGAATACAAGCTTGATAATTTCTAAAGCTAGAATTGGAACTGATCTTCCATCTCCAATGTTCAGAAATCTCTCACCGTCTCCAAATCTCCTACTGACCTGAAGATCTTGCAATGAATTGTAAATATTAATAAGGCTACTAATATCCAATACCCACATCATTGTATCAAAAACTGAGAAGTTACAAGGTGTTATTATATAAGTATCTTGTTTAGCAACCGATTGCTTTTTCTTCTTTGGCCTGTTGGGTCAAGAAAAGCTAAGTATTGAGGGCAGTTCTTCTTCCAATGATTTTGCTTCTTACAATAGAAGCACTCTGCCTGACTCTGGTCGGTCTTGAACTTAGATTTCTGGATTGACTCCAAGCACTTTACACCTTCTTATTTTTTTTCTTCTTTCCTTTCTTAAAGGGACGACGTCCACTCGAAGAAGATCCTCCCACTACATTCATCATCTCCTTATGGAGTTGGTGATCTTTCTCAAAAGTCTGTAGCAACCTCAACAAATCGTGGTAGTTGACTATAGGCTTCATCATTCTAAAATGATTGAAAAATGGCAGGTAGGATTTGGGTAGAGAGTTCAGGATCACATCCTTCCCTAGTTGTTCGTGCAAAGGGAAGTCGAGCTTGCTTTATCGCTCAATTTATTCGATCATGTATAATCTATGATCGATGATCGATGCTCCCTCCCTCATCCGAGTATTGAAAATGACACAACTAGTCTTATGCCACTTAACATCGTCGAGAGTATCAAAGGACTCTCTTAACATCTTGAGCATGTCCTCTGGCTGAGCCTTTTTGAACTTTCAGTTGAACTCATTGTTCATTGCAGCCCGCATTATACAAAGAACCATAGTGCGGTCATTGAGCCACTTCAAATAAGTATCTCGAACCATGCCACAGGCATTGAGAGCAGGCTCCTCAGGTGTCAGATGCATAATTACATACAAGATCCACTCATGCTCCAAGATGATTTTAAGTTTTCAATACCAATTATTGAAATTGGATCCCATCAACTTCTCACTGTCCAACAGTGATCGGAGCGACAAGTTTCAGGCCATATCTATACAAAAGAAAAAATCAAAACCTAATCAATATATGAATTAAGCCTAAAGATATGGATTTTAGTCTAAAAGTTCTCCCACTATTTTGTACGAATTGATAGCTTCTACCTTCAATTCGAGGAATTACTTTAATTTCTTAGCAGGTACTAGAATCTACACGACTGTACACAAGCCCGACTTTGGCTGCATACATGTACATCCATGGATAGGTTCATTAACCAATTATTTCACCAAATAATTTCTAGCAATTGATTTAGCCCTAGATAACTTTTCAGTTGACTTTGGTCTTCTTTGCAAGCCTTTGTTAGGTCCAACCATTAACATAATCATACTTATGAATCTAACTATCAAATGATCAGGTTTGACTTTAACTGGCTAACCTGATTACTAGCTAGAGAGACTCGACTAAGCCATTATATTATGAATGATAATTTTAATAACAGATGAGCATCAGGCCTTTGGGCCTCCAATGATCATCATACTAATGGACCTATTATCACCCAACTTAATGGGAGGCTATGATTTAGTTATCACCATAACTATCTTATTATAAGGGACTTAATAATTTAGAAAATTTAATTATAAGTTAAGAGAAAAGAGAAGAGATCAATTAGCAGACCACAACCTCCCACTAACTTCACCAACTTATTGAATCAGATTATGATCATGCTAATTGAAATGACACCTAAATCAGTCACACTGATCAACCTTAATGGCATGGGTTAACTCGAATTATTTAGCGATCTAATCAAAATAAAATTCATCAAATTGATCACGTAAGTGAAATCGATGGAAGGATCTACTAAGCTTGCCTTAGACACTATCGAAATGGTCAGATAAGCCACTCTCAATTAAAAAATATCGATCAAAATGCCAAACTTATCTTAGACACTAATTAGTTAATTAGTTTTGATTTGACCAACCTAATGATTCAGATTCAACCACTGAGCCACAATCAAGATCTATTTGGTCTAATCAAAGATATAGACTTGACCATCTACAACTATTGTATTAGAAAAATTCTGATTTAATCTAATTCAATATTTGTTAGACTTAATCAATTTCTCTATATGGTCAATTAATTTTTTTAATTCTAACCTTGGGTCTAATCCAATTAGGAGGATCTGATTTGAGCTAACCCATACTCCATGTTTTATGCAGTGTCATTAGATCTTAAATCATAATTCTAGATCTAATCAATTCAACACTTAATTTTTAATTAAGTTTAGCATCAATATGGTTTAGATTTTGAAATAATTTTTTATGTAAATTTTTTATATTAAATCATATTTTTTTTTAGATCATATATAAATTTTTATAATTTTAAATCAAAATAATTTTAATTTTGAAGATTAGATATAACTAATTTTTTTTTCAAGTTGCATCACATATAATAAATCTTAGGATTTCAAGATCTAAGATTTTGCAAGAAAGTAAATTTTTTTTTCTCTCTTTCTTCTTTATGGGACCTCATAGTGGCACTCCTACACACCATAAGAGTACCCCATTGAATGGTAGAAGAGGATCATGTAACCCTACTTGCTCCTATGACTGGATGATTTGGTGATTACTCTATCCGAGTACTTTGCTACTCAGATCATCTAATCTAACATATAAAAAATCAGATCTAAAAATAAAATATATTTAGATCTAATCTAAATAATAAATAATCAAATCTAATAACATATAATTTGATCTAAATATTGGAAAATATGTCCCAAAAGCCAATCATCAAGTTGTTGACGGTTGAGCAATCAAGTATTGTAATTGATTTGTTAATAAATAAAATATATTTGGCATCTTCATCGTAAGCTTTCATCTTCTAATGAAGTCCGTTGTTATGATAAAGTCCTTAGGACTATTTAAGTTCGATAAAGAGAAGATTTATCCATTAGTCCTTAAAACTGTTCATGATCAAATGATAAGCTGTTAATAAGGATGACAACTTCTATTGAGCATAGGTCGCTGTAGGCCATATAGGTTGGTTGTCCTCTTAACCAAGGAGTGTGGAGACACTGGTATGGCATACAGGTGAGATGTAAGGATACATCGTCATGGAACGTGACCAACTTCAGAGCATTCTGCTGTCGAGAATGTCTCTGATGGGATATAGGTATAAGTGTCCTTTAGACCTGAGATCGCCTCAGTGACTTGCAAGCAACTCACTATGCTTTGGTACTGGACTAACTAAATTTTTAATTCAGGAATGGAAGGCTTCTGGGCATAGTCAAGTACTTGCGAAGTCAGAGTGTGATCGAGATGGGATTGACCACTCCAAGAGTTGGAGAAGAATGAGTCGCTGTATTTCAATTTAGCAAAACCATGGCCAGGGTAATCCATCAGATGGATTTGATATTTTGAAATACAATGTGGACAACCTGATCAGAGTTGATAGTTGAACTCTGGGGTGTCCTATGATCATTTTGGTCAAGGGGATGAATTATATGAAAACTATATCTGCATGGGTTCTAAGGATGTTGTTCTACACATTCGACCTATCCGATCGTCGGGTACCATTGCTAGATGGTCACTTCGATTGGTACAAAAATTTATTTCTATGCTACCAGTTTAGATTTGAACCTATGAGGTCATACACATTAGAGTTCATGATCCAATCAGATGGTTGATCAACGATTAAGAATCATTCTAGGGTTAAATGATCAATACGATTGACATTTAACCCAGTGTAAGTGTTGCAGGAGGATCGATTAGCAATTCGATTGCTAATTGGCTTAATTTGATGAAGCCAATGGGCTGAGATTAAGTCTAATTAAATATAATTTAATTTTATTTAGTTTGGGCTTGATTGGATCAAGTTCAATTGGTTTATTGGATAAGCCAAGTGCAAGGAAAAACTAGTCCTAGTTCAACTAGGACTTGGGACAATCTAATTTCTAATTTGATTAGAAAATTAAATTAGATTTAAATCTAATTTAATCTAATTAAATTAGATTCTTATTTGGATTAAGACCTATTTTAATTAGGTTGATATAATTTTAGTTTGATTTAGTTTGAGAAACCAAATTAAAACAAGCCATAAGATAGAATCCTAGTAAGACTAGGATTCCACCTTGTGCCACATAAGCCTTCTCCATGCCCTCTCTCTTATTCAACGCCAATCTTCACTTATTTTGTGTGACAAAAGCCCTCTCCCAGATCTCTCCCATGTTCACAAAAGGTCTCCTCTTTTCTTTCTTACATGGAAGGTGGTTTGGATCAAATCTAAAAGGAATAAGTTTGGATTTCGAATTCCATGAGATAGAGTTTTAGAAATCCAAAACTCTTTCAATTTTTTACCGAATTTATCCAATTTTTTTTTAGAATTTTTGTGAATTTTAGGGTATACATTGTGCACCCTTTGCTGGTGATCCATGTACGAAAATATGAAGGAGGTGCTCAAGAGTTGGGCGTCCCTTAACTTGCCATGTTTGGATAAGCCTTGACTAGGTGTATGACCTAGACAAGGACTCTATTATATCTCTCTATATAAGATGAGTTTCTTCATAAAATTTTAAGAAAAGATAGAGATTTGAGAGACCTTTATGCCATCCAAAAATTAGAGAGAAAGACTTTTGGGTCATGGAGATATAAAAGATACAAGTTAGGGTGTCTAGAGAGAAAAACGTGAAGAAGAAGAGGGTCTTCTTCTAGGGTTTTTTAGTTTTCATATCTTTCCTCCCTCCATCTTGAGTTTCCTAAGAGTGTATCAGATCTAAAACTCCTCCTTCTACTTTTCATCTTTGGAAGAGTCCAAATCAAGAAGAAGGAGGTACCTGATCAACCATCAAAGAAGGATCAGCGCAGTACTAGCATACTGTGCTGATTTCCTGAAGCAGGACTTCTGATCGAGATTCGTGGGCTCGTGTGGATGACTCCTAGAGGCCGGATGCGTGTGCGGCTTGCAACATCATCCTTAAGCCCAGATCAGCGAGGTTAGAGCATCTAACTTGCAAGGTAATAGATCTGATCTATTGTTTAATACATACATTAGATGTGGTATAAAAATATGTTGATATGATCAACATGTAGTTCATGCTATATTTATATATTTTAATTTTTGATTTAATGCTATGTAATAATAATGTAATAGGATCTTAGATCTAGAGATTCTCTAATTTTAGAAAATAAATTTTGATTTATTTTAGTCTTCCGCTGTATGATCTTGAAAAAGTTTCAAGATCTAACCCTGAAACCCTAAATCTGGTTCCAACAATTGGTATCAGAGCCTAGGTTCTCTATTACATGATTATTTATACATGATCAGATTATTTTTTAGATTAGATCTAATTTATAATCTGATTATTAAATCTAAAATTAAAATTTTAGATCAATCACGAACTGCAAGGTTGTCCTGCTGTAAGGTTTACCCCTTACAATGCAAAGGTTGTCCTAGTTTGTGTAGATCTATCTTTAATCATAAATTTGTTAGATATGATCTAGATTAAATTTATGATTTATTAAATTTAAAAGATATTTAAATCTAAAATAAAATCTCTTTGTTAATAATTTTTGTGCAAAGAAATTGTTTAAAGTTGAAATTGTTTCAATTACATGAACCTGTTTAGATTAGATCTAAAGTAGTTTCATGTTTATTTTACTTGTATCTTGATTATGAATCAAACATGTAATATGGTTGGTAGAATCATATTGTAAAATTATTTTACCAATATGAAAATTATTCTTGAAAAGCCGAACCCAACCCTCAGCCCAAAATTTAATTAAGAATTAAGAAGTTGTTTGATTAGGTTCTAGGATTGTGAATTGAAGAACCTAAGAGACAAACCATAACACATTGGGTTAATGGGTTAGTGAAAATTAGGTCCATTAATTGGGTTAGACCTATGGTTAGATTAAAGATGGACTTAATTAGAGAATTGACTAAATCTAATCAATTATTGTCTTAGATTAGGTCAAGGATTCTCTAGATCTATTACAATAGTTGTAGTTGGTCAAGTCCATATCTTTAACGAGAACCAAATGGACTTGATTCTTGGCTAAGCGGTCTAGCACGAACTGTTAGGTTGATCTAATCGAAACTAATTAAACCAGTTGGTGTCTAAGGTAAACCAGACCGGTGGTTTTTAATTGGGAGCCCGCTTACCTGGCCATTTCTGATGGTGTCTAAGGCAAGCTTTGGCAGACCCTCCCACTGATCGAACTTACCTGGCCTCTTGGTGAAATTATATTTTGATCGGATCACTTGACTATTCAAGCTGACCCATGTCAGCTAGGTAAATCAGTGTGACTGATTTAGGTGCTCCTAGACCAGCCCTTTTTTAATGGTCTCCCTTAAGCTGACTTGGTGAAGCCAGTGGGAGGATCATGATAAGCTGATTCATCTGACCTCATCCTCTAAATTATTTAAATCCTCTAAAATTATTAGGTCCTTAAAATGATAAAGTTATGGAGATAACTGAGTCATAGCCTCCCATTAAGGTGTTTGATAATGAGTCCATTAACTCAATAATCATTGCAGACCCAAAGGCCTGGTGTTTGTTGACTAATGAAATTATCACTTATCATATGACGACTTGGAAGTATCTCTCTAATGGTGGTTAGGTGGCCAACCAAAGTTGGGCTTAATCATTCGTTGGTTAGATACACCAAGTATGATCATGTTAATGGTTGGACCTAACCGGATCCTTACAGTGGAGGCCAAAGCCTACTGATTAAGTTTCTGGGGCAAAATTAAAATTACTAGAAATTGTTTAGAGAAACAATTGGTTATGAACCTACCCTTAGATGTACATGGGTTGGCCAACCAAAGTTGGGCTTGTGTGCAGTCTAAGTGGATTCTAGTACCCGCTAAGGAATTAGGGTAATTCTTCGAATTGAAGGTAGAGGCTACCAATTCGAATAAAATAGTGGGAGAAACCTTTTGATTAAAGTCCAAATCTTTAGGTTTAATGAATCAATTACTAATTAGGTTAAGGTTCTCCTTTGTGCAAATATGGCCACTTCCCTATCGCTCCGATCATCATTGGACAATGATAAGTTGGTGGGACCCAACTTCGGTAGCTGGTACCGAAAGTTGAAGATAGTCCTGGAGCATGAACGGATCCTATATATGATAATGGATCCTGCACCTGAGGAGCCAGCTGTCAATGCACGTGGAACAGTCAGAGACACTTACCAGAAGTGGCTCAGTGATCGGACCACGGTGTGCTGTATCATGCTGGCTACCATGAGCGACGAGTACAATCGCAGATTCGAGATGGCTCAGCCAAAGGACATGCTTCAAGTGTTGGAGGATGCCTTTGGCACACTCGATAATGTAGAGAGGCACAAACTAGTTGTGCCATCTTCAACGCCAAAATACGAGATGGTGCCTCTGTCACTGATCATGTATTGTACATGATCGAGCTGATGGAACGATTGAGCAAGCTCGGCTTTCCCTTGCATGAGCAGCTTGGGAAAGATGCAATACTGAACTCGCTGCCCAAGTCTTATCTCCCATTCCTCACTCATTATAGAATGACAAAGTCTGAAGTGAACTACCACAGGTTACTGGGGTTGCTTCAGAACTTCGAGAAGGATCACCAACTTCACAAGAAGTTGGTGAACTTAGTGGGAGGTTCATCTTCTGGTTTTTGACCCTTTGAGAAAGGAAAGAAGAACAAGAAGAAGAAAGTCAAGAAGGTGCAAGTTCAGACTGGGACATCAGTGCAGAACCAGACCAAAAAGATCAAGCCCGATAAGAGTCTATTCTACTGGCAAGCACCCTAGATTAGATAGTGTGTCAGATATCTACTTATGGCACTGTAGGCTAGGTCATATAAACAAGAACAGAATAAACAGGTTGACTCAAGAGGGAATCCTCGAAGTCAGTGATTGTGAATCACTTCCAACCTGTGAGTCCTGTCTTCTTGGTAAAATGACCAAGTCACCTTTTACTGGAAAAGGTGAGAGAGCTACTAAGCTCTTGGGCCTAGTACATACTGATGTATGCGGGCCCATGAGCACCAGTGCTAGAGGTGGATATTTCTACTTCATAACTTTCATGGATGACCTATCCCGATATGGATATGTCTATCTGATAAAACATAAGTCAGATTCATTTGAAATGTTCAAACGATTCCGAAGTGAAGTAGAAAAATAAACTGGGAAGAGTATTAAAACTCTTTGATCTGATCGAGGAGGAGAATACCTTTCTAGTGAGTTTCTCACATATCTAGGAGAGAATGGTATTCTCTCCCAATGGACTCCTCCAGGAACACCACAGCATAATGGTGTGTCTGAAAGGAGGAATCGGACTTTGTTAGACATGGTCCGATCCATGATGGGTTTTGCTAGCTTGCCGATATCCTTCTGGGGATATGCACTCAAATTGGCCTGTTATCTGTTAAATAGGGTTCCAAGTAAGTCTGTAATTAAGACTCCATATGAGATATGGATGGGATGTAAGCCAGCACTTTCACACCTTAGGGTCTGGGGGTGCCCGGCCTATGTCAAACGATTAGTCACAGATAAACTTGGACCTAGGTCTGACAAATGCTCATTCATAGGGTACCCAAAAGAGACAAAAGGATATTTTTTCTACCATGCTGATGAACAAAAGATGTTCGTCAGCCTTAAGGCAATCTTTTTAGAAAAGGAGTTCCTTAGTGAAGGAACCGTTGCCTCTAAGATTGAACATGATGAAGTTCAACAGGTAGAAAAACCGACACCAATAGCTGAACCTGAGTCTGATATGATTAGATCATATTCGGAGCCCAATGTACCTACACCATTAAGGCGATCTGATAGAGTACCGCATCAACGGGACAAATACTACAGTTTCTTGGTTCGGGACGGTGATCCCATCGAACTTGATGAAAATAATGAGGATCCGATCACCTATATGGATGCAATGCAGAGACCTGATTCCGAGAAATGGCTTGAAGCCATGAAATTCGAAATGGAGTCCATGAAGGTCAACGATGTATGGACATTGGTTGACCCACCTGAAGGGGTTAAACCCATTGGGTGTAAATGGGTCTTCAAAAGGAAGAGGGGCGCAGACGGAAAGGTGGAGACCTATAAAGCCCGTCTGGTAGCCAAGGGGTATCGTCAACATTATGGTATTGACTATGACGAGATGTTTTCCCTGTGGCAATGCTCAAATCTATTCGGATAATGCTTGCAATAGCTGCCCATCTGAATTATGAGATCTGGCAGATGGATGTAAAGACAGCTTTCCTGAATGGAGAGCTGACCGAAGAGGTGTATATGATACAACTTGAGGGGTTTACATCCACAGATGAGTCCAAGGTGTGCAAGCGTCAGAGATCCATTTATGGATTGAAGCAAGCTTCTCGGAGTTGGAACATGCATTTTGATAAGGTGATCAAAACGTATGGCTTCATTAAGAATGGAGAAGAGCCCTGCATCTATAAATGGGCAAATGGTCCAGTTGTGGTATTCTTTATCTTGTACGTGGATGACATTCTCTTAATCGGGAATGACATCCCCGCATTACAGAGAATAAAAGTTTGGTTGTCATCATAGTTCTCCATGAAGGACTTGGGTGAAGCATCCTACATCCTAGGGATGAAGATCTATAGGGATAGATCTAAAAGGATGCTTGGGTTATCCCAGTCCATGTACATAGACACTGTGCTGAAGAGGTTCAGCATGGAGAATTCCAAGAAGGACTATCTACCGATAGGCCAAGGAATTTCTTTCTCTAAGAAGGATTGTCCGACAACTCCTGAAGAGAGAGAGCGTATGAGTAGAGTCCCATATGCTTCAACCGTGGGATCTATCATGTACGCCATGACATGTACAAGACCAGATGTGGCATACTCACTAGGAGTAGTGAGTAGATACCAATCTGATCCTGAAGAAAACCACTGGAAAGTGGTTAAAGCCATTCTTGAGTATTTGAGAAATACTAAGGACCATAGGTTGGTTTATAGCGAGTCAGATCTGAAACTTATGGGGTTCACAGACTCTAGCTTTCAATCTGACCATGATGATAGCAGGAGCGTGTCGGGTTATATCTTTACTCTGAATGGTGGAGCCATCTGCTGGAAGAGTTCCAAGCAGCATACTGTGGCAGACTCTGTTTGTGAAGTGGAGTATATCACAGCATCAGATGCCGCGAAGGAAGCTGTGTGGCTGAGAAAATTCATCAACGAGCTCGGAGTAGCACCCTTCCTCGATGGTCCAGTCCTGCTCTGCTACGACAGCACTGGTGCCATAGCTCAGGTGAAGGAACCTAAAGCACATCAGCAGATGAAGCATATCTTGCACCGCTTCCACCTGGTCCGGGAGATCGTGGATCAAGGTGATGTTGATCTTCAAAAGATCGATGAAAAGGAGAACTTAGCCGACCCATTCACTAAAGCCCTTGCGATAAAGGAGTTCGACAATCACAAGTCGAAGATGGGTATTAGATACTGTGCCGAGTGGCTTTAGGACAAGTGGGAGTTGTTGAGAAATGTGTCCCAAAAAGCCAGTCGTCAAGCTGTTGACGGTTGAGCAACCAACTACTGTAATTGATTTGTTAATAAATAAAATATATTTGGCATCTTCATCATAAGCTTTCATCTTCTAATGAACTCCGTTGTTATGATGAAGTCCTTAGGACTATTTAGATTCGATAAAGAGAGGATTTATCGATTAGTCCTTAAAACTGTTCACGACCAAATGATAGGCTGTTAATAAGGACGACAGCTTCTATCGAGCATAGGTCGCTGTAGGCCATATGGGTTGGTTGTCCTCTTAACCAAGGAGTGTGGAGACACTGGTATGGCATACAGGTGAGATGTAAGGGTACATCATCATTGAACGTGACCAACTCCAGAGCATTCTGCTGTCGAGAATGTCTCTGATGGGATATAGGTATAAGCGTCCCTTAGACTTGAGATCGCCTCAGTGACTTGCAAGCAACTCACTGTGCTTTGGTACTGGACTAACTGAATTTCTAATTCAGGGACGGAAGGCTTCTGGGCACAGTCAAGTACTTGCGAAGTCAGAGTGTGATCGAGATGGGATTGACCACTCCAAGAGTTGGAGAAGAATGAGTCACTGTATTTCAATTTAGCAAAACCTTGGCCAGGGTAATCCATCAGATGGATTTGATATTTTGAAATATAATGTGGACAACCTGATCAGAGTTGACAGTTGAGCTCTGGGGTGTCCTATGATCATTTGGTCAAGGGGATGAATTATATGAAAACTATATCCGCATGGGTTCTAAGGATGTTGTTCTACACATTCGACCTATCCGGTCGTCGGGTACCATTGCTAGATGGTCACTTCGATTGGTATAGAAATTTGTTCCTATGCTACCGGCTTAGGTTCAGACCTATGAGGTCACACACATTAGAGTTCATGATCCGATCGGATGGTTGATCAATGATTAAGAATCATTCTAGGGTTAAATGATCAATACGATTGACATTTAACCCAGTGCAAGTGTTGCAGGAGGATCGATTAGCAATTCGATTGCTAATTAGCTTAATTTGATTAAGCCAATGGGCTGAGATTAAGTCTAATTAAATATGATTTAATTAGATTTAGTTTGAGCTTGATTGGATCAAGTTCAATTGGTTTATTGGATAAGCCAAGTGCAAGAAAAAACTAGTCCTAGTTCAACTAGGACTTGGGTCAATCTAATTTCTAATTTGATTAGAAAATTAAATCAAATTTAAATCTAATTTAATCTGATTAAATTAGGTTATTAATTAGGTTAAGATCCATTTTAATTGGGTTGATCTAATTTTGATTTGATTTGGTTGGGTAAACCAAATTAAAACAAGTCATAAGACAGAATCCTAGTAAGACTAGGATTCCACCTTGCACCACATAAGCCTTCCCCACACCCTCTCTCTCATTCAACGCCAATCTCCTCTTATTTTGTGTGACAAAAGCCCTCTCCCAGGTCTCTTCCACGTTCACAAAAGGTCTCCTCTCTTCTTTCTTACATGGAAGGTGGTTTGGATCAAATCAAAGAGGAATAAGTTTGGATTTCGAATTCTATGAGATAGAGTTTTAGAAATCCAAAACTCTTTCAATTTTGCACCAAATTTATCCAAATTGTTTTTGAAATTTTTATAGCTTTTAGGGTATATATTATGCATCCTTTTCTTGTGATCGATGCACAAAAATATGGAGGAGGTGCTCAAGAGTTGGGTGCCCCTTAACTTGCCATGTTTGGATAAGCCTTGACTAGGTATTTGACCTAGATAAGGACTCTATCATATCTCTCTGTATAAAATGAGTTTCTTCATGAAATTTTAGAAAACGATAGAGATTTGAGAGTTCTTTGAGACATCCAAAATTAGAGAGAAATTCCTTTGGGTCGTGGAGATATAAAAGATGCAAGTTAGGGTGTCTAGAGAAAAAAATATGAAGAAGAAGAGGGTCTTCTTCTAGGGTTTTTTTTTTTTTTTTCATATCTTTCCTCCCTCCATCTTGAGTTTCCTAAGAGCATCTCAGATCTGAGACTCCTCCTTTTACTTTCCATCTTTGGAAGAGTCCAAATCAAGAAGAAGGAGGCACCTGATCAACCATCAAAGAAGGATCAGCGCAGTACTAGCATACTGTGCTGATTTCCTGAAGTAGGACTTCTGATCGAGATTCGTGGGCTCGTGTGGATGACTCCTAGAGGCCGGACGCATGTGCGGCTTGCAACATCATACTTAAGCCCGGATCAGTGAGGTTAGAATGTCTAAGTTGCAAGGTAATAGATCTGATCTATTATTTAATACATACATTAGATGTGGTATAGAAACATGTTGATATGATCAACATGTAGTTCATGCTATATTTATATATTTTAATTTTTGATTTAATTCTATGAAATAATCATGTAATAGAATCTTAGATCTAAAGATTTTTTGATTTTAGAAAATAAATTTTGATTTATTTTAGTCTTCCGCTGTATGATCTTGAAAAAGTTTCAAGATCTAACCCTGAAATTCTAGATCTGGTTCCTACAATTGGTATCAGAGCCTAGATTCTTTATTACATGATTATTTATACATGCTTAGATTATTTCTTAGATTAGATCTAATTTATAATCTGATTATTAAATCTAAAATTAAAATTTTAGATCAATCACAAACTGCAAGGTTGTCCTGCTGTAAGGTTTACCCCTTACAGTGCGAAGGTTGTCCTAGTTTGTGTAGATCTATCTTTAATTATAAATTTATTAGATATGATCTAGATTAAATTTATAATTTATTATATTTAAAAGATATTTAAATCTAAATAAAATTTCTTTGTTAATAATTTTTGTGCAAAGAAATTGTTTAAAGTTGAAACTGTTTCAATTACATGAACCTGTTTAGATTAGATCTAAAGTAGTTTCATATTTATTTCACTTGTATCTTGATTATGAATCAAACATGCAATATGGTTGGTAGAATCATATTGTAAAATTATTTTACAAATATGAAAATTATTTTTTGAAAAGCCAAACCCAACCCTCAGCCCAAAACTTAATTAAGAATTAAGAAGTTATTTGATTAGGTTCTAGGATTGTGAATTGAAAAACCAAAGACACAAATCATAACACATTGGGTTAATGGGTTACTGGAATTAGGTCCATTAATTGGGTTAGACCTATGGTTAGATTAAAGATGGACTTAATTAGAGAATTGACTAAATCTAATCAATTGTTGTCTTAGATTAGGTCAAGAATTCTCTAGATCAATTACAATAGTTGTAGTTGGTCAAGTCCATATCTTTAACGAGAACCAAATGGACTTGATTCTTGGCTAAGCGGTCTAGCACGAACTGTTAGGTCGATCTAATCGAAACTAATTAAACCAGTTGGTGTCTAAGGTAAACCAGACCAGTGATTTTTAATTGGGAGCCCGCTTACCTGGCCATTTCTGATGGTGTCTAAGGCAAGCTTTGGCCGACCCTCCCACTGATCGAACTTACCTGGCCTCTTGGTGAAATTATGTCTTGATCGGATCACTTGACTATTCGAGCTGACCCATGTCAGTAGGTATATCAGTGTGACTGATTTAGGTACTCCTAGACCAGCCCTTTTAATGGTCTCCCTTAAGCTGACTTGGTGAAGTCAGTGGGAGGATCATATAAGTTGGTTCATCTGACCTCATCTTCTATATTATTTAAATCCTATAAAATAATTAGGTCCTTAAAATGATAAAGTTATGGAGATAACTGAGTCATAGCCTCCCATTAAGGTGTTTGATAATGAGTCCATTAACTCAATAATCATTGCAGACCCAAAGGCCTGGTGCTTGTTGACTAATGGAATTATCACTCATCATATGATGAATTGAAAGTGTCTCTCTAATGGTGGTTAGGTGAGCCAACCAAAGTTGGGCTTAATCATTTGTTGTTAGATACACCATGTATGATCATGTTAATGGTTGGACCTAATTGGATCCTTACAGTGGAGCCAAAGCCTACTGATTAGGTTTCTGGGGCAAAATTAAAATTACTAGAAATTGTTTAGAGAAAATTGGTTATGAACCTACCCTTAGATGTACATGGGTTGGCCAACCAAAGTTGGGCTTGTGTGCAGTCTAAGTGGATTCTAGTACCCGCTAAGGAATTAGGGTAATTCCTCGAATTGGAGGTAGAGGCTACCAATTCGAATAAAATAGTGGGAGAAACCTTTTGATTAAAGTCCAAATCTTTAGGTTTAATGAATCAATTACTAATTAGGTTATGGTTCTCCTTTGTGCAAATATGGCCACTTCCCTATCGCTCCGATCATTGTTGGACAATGATAAGTTGGTGGGACCCAACTTCGGTAGCTGGTACCGAAAGTTGAAGATAGTCCTGGAGCATGAACGGATCCTATATGTGATAATGGATCCTGCACCTGAGGAGCCAGCTGTCAATGCACGTGGAACAGTCAGAGACACTTACCAGAAGTGGCTCAGTGACGGACCACGGTGCGCTGTATCATGCTGGCTACCATGAGCGACGAGTTCAGTCGCAGATTCGAGATGGCTCAGCCAAAGGACATGCTTCAAGTGTTGGAGGATGCCTTTGGCACACCCGATGACGTGAGAGGCACAAGACTAGTTGTGCCATCTTCAACGCCAAAATGCGGGATGGTGCCTCTGTCACTGATCATGTATTGTACATGATCGAGCTGATGGAACGATTGAGCAAGCTCGGCTTTCTTGCATGAGCAGCTTGGGAAAGATGCAATACTGAACTCGCTGCCCAAGTCTTATCTCCCATTCCTCACTCATTATAGAATGACAAAGCCTGAAGAGAACTACCACGGGTTACTGGGGTTGCTTCAGAAC
Source organism: Elaeis guineensis (assembly GCF_000442705.2). Lineage (NCBI taxonomy): Eukaryota > Viridiplantae > Streptophyta > Magnoliopsida > Arecales > Arecaceae > Elaeis > Elaeis guineensis. Next base: position 45,125,683 of record NC_026002.2, read on the forward strand.
TTTGAGAAGGATCACCAACTTCACAAGGCGGTGAACTTAGTGGGAGGTTCGTCTTCTGGTTCTCGACCTTTAAGAAAGGAAGAAGAACAAGAAGAAGAAAGTGAAGAAGGTGCAAGTTCAGGCTGGGACATCAGTGCAGAGCCAGACCAAAAAGATCAAGCCTGATAAGAGTCTATTCTACTGGCAAGCACCCTAGATTAGATAGTGTGTCAGATATCTACTTATGGCACTGTAGGCTAGGTCATATAAACAAGAACAGAAATAAACAGGTTGACTCAAGAGGGAATCCTCGAAGTCAGTGATTGTGAATCACTTCCAACCTGTGAGTCCTGTCTTCTTGGTAAAATGACCAAGTCACCTTTTACTGGAAAAGGTGAGAGAGCTACTGAGCTCTTGGGCCTAGTACATACTGATGTATGCGGGCCCATGAGCACCAGTGCTAGAGGTGGATATTTCTACTTCATAACTTTCACGGATGACCTATCCCGATATGGATATGTCTATCTGATGAAACATAAGTCGGATTCATTTGAAATGTTCAAACGATTCCGAAGTGAAGTAGAAAAACAAACTGGGAAGAGTATTAAAACTCTTCGATCTGATCGAGGAGGAGAATACCTTTCTAGTGAGTTTCTCACATATCTAGGAGAGAATGGGATTCTCTCCCAATGGACTCCTCCAGGAACACCACAGCATAATGGTGTGTCTGAAAGGAGGAATCGGACTCTGTTAGACATGGTCCGATCCATGATGGGTTTTGCTAGCTTGCCGATATCCTTCTGGGGATATGCACTCGAATCGGCCTGTTATCTGTTAAATAGGGTTCCAAGTAAGTCTGTAATTAAGACTCCATATGAGATATGGACGGGACGTAAGCCAGCACTTTCACACCTTAGGGTCTGGGGGTGCCCGGCCTATGTCAAACGATTAGTCACAGACAAACTTGGACCTAGGTCTGACAAATGCTCATTCATAGGGTACCCCAAAGAGACAAAAGGATATTTTTTCTACCATGCTGATGAACAAAAGGTGTTCGTCAGCCTTAAGGCAATCTTTTTAGAAAAGGAGTTCCTTG
>NC_026002.2:45248458-45331411 GCF_000442705.2 Elaeis guineensis
GTCAACAAATGGTTCTTCAGTGGAGTGCTGTATGTGATCTTTTGACCTGACATCACCATGGTACCTTGTTTAGACCTTACTTTGGTTTATTCCGTAACACATCATTTTGAGATTGTGTGGGATATTCTGGGTACGGTGAAGTATGCATGAAGATTGTGAGTGGTCAATAAGGAATCAGTCACTCTTTATAGGAGGAGAGAACATCCAAGTGATCTCATAGGATGATGATTCTGAAAGTCTCTAACCAGAGCAAGGATGAACAGCAGAAATAGTTTCTACTAGTTCATCAATTGAGTCATCATATCGGGATCGAGATGCATATAGTTAGGTATTTAGTTTTGACATATTTCTATACCCATGGCTTTTTGGGATGTTGTATGATCGAAGTATTGGAATAGTGTCTCAAGCTAATGTCAGCCTGTTGACGTTGTGCTCATTTTTCATCATAAAATGTTTCATCTTCTAATGAACTCCTACGTTGTGGTGAAGTTTTTAGGACTATTTAGACTCGATAAAGGGATTTGTCATTTAGTCTTTAAATCTGTTCGTGACCAATGATACGTTGTTACCAAGGATGACAGCGTTTATCAAGCATAGGTCGTTATGTGCATATAGGTTGGTCTCCTCTTAACCAATGAGTGTGGAGACACTGGTATGGCATACAGGTGAGATGTAAGGATACATCTGCACTGAACGTGACTGACTCGGAGCTATTTCTGCTGTCAAGATTTACTCCGATGGAATATGGTATAAATACCCTCCACCTGAGACCACCACAGTGACTTCAAGCAACTCACTACACTAGGCATTGGACTACCTGAATTTCTAATTCAGTGACGGAAGGCTGCTCGGTGTAGTCAAGTACTTGACTTGTCAGTGCGTGTGTCAAGATGGATTGATCACTCCAGTTTAGGAGCTGTGTACAGTCTATTTAATTTAGCAAAATCTTGCCAGGGTAGTCTTTGTGAGGAGTCGCAGGACTGTTTGAGTTGAGCATAATTCAGATGATCTAATCAGGGTTGACAGTTTAACCCTGAGTCATCCTAAACACAGAGGTCAAAAGGATGAATTATACAGTAACTATATTCACGTAGGTTCTGAGTGTTGCGATTGTGACTATTCGACCTATCCGATTATCGAGTACCATTACTAGATGGTCACTTTGATTAGTACAGAATTGGTTCCTGTGCTACCGGCTTAGGTTCGAACCTGCAGGGTCATACACATTAGAGGTTCCTATCTGATCTGATGGCTGATGAAGAGTCCTAATGCTCGTGGACTATGAGTCCTACATGTCTGGGACTCTGTGATCGAGAATCAAATTCTCTGATCATGAGTCCCACATATTTTGGGTACCGGGGTCAAGAGTCCCACTGGTTTGGGACTCTTCGATCAGGGTTATATATCGATGAATTCTGATGCCCGATTACCCATCGGATTTGGACTCAATATTTATGAGAGATTTAATTAGTGATTTGATCACTAATTAACTCAATTTGATTGAGTAATTATTTTTGGATCAAGTTCAATTGAATTGGATTCAGTTAGGTTTGACCCGATTAGGTTAAGAGTTGACCTAATCGTTGAGATGGTTTGGTCCCTGATTTGATCAGAGGTTGGGCTTAATCAATTTTTGATTTGATTATAATTCTATTGAGCCTAATTAAGCCTAATTAAGTTGGATTTAAATTAGTTAATTGGGCCTAACTTATTTGGTTCAATTAGGTTGGTTTAAATAATGAAACCACCTTGACCCATTCTCCCTGCGCCACCTCACTTCCACTGCGCCCATTTGAATTCACAAGAAGGAAGTTCTCATGAATTTTTCTCACGCAAAGCCTCCTCATGCCCTACTTTAATGTGCCAAATGAGTGCATAAGGATGATTGGTTGGCCATTCAAATTCAAAACAAATTTGAATTTGAATGAGGAACCAATCTTAGCACCTTGACCTTATCCTCTTTTAGCACCCCATTTATTATACGAGAAAATATTTCTCATGAAATCACTCATGCACAAATTAAGCCACGCCCTCCTCTTCTCACACCCTTAGTGGATAGGGATAAATTGATTTTATTTAAATTCAAAATTTGATTTGAATTCAAATGTGCAATTACTCATCTTTATCCTCTCACGTGGATAAGATGTTTGACATTGTTTGAAAAGGAGGAGAAGAGTGGGGCGTGTGAAAAAAAGAAAAATTTTGGAGAGAAAATTTGGGCATGAGAATCCTTGTGTGCAAGGTGAAGGTCTATATCCTTTCGAGAGAAAAAAAAAGAAAAGAAAGAAAAAGTGTACGCAGGGTTTCAGTGAGTTCTTCAGGGTTTCAGCCTGGAGTTCAGAAATGAGAAGGTGAGCTACGAGTGTCGTGAGCCCACCAAATTTTAGAGAGATCTTCAACATTCTCTCAAGCATATTTGTTGATGATCCAAAGTATCCAAAGAATCAACAGACATCGATCGAAGGAGTTCGATCAGCATTGGCCGTCGAAAGGGCTCTACAACGAGCTAGCACTCGTGAGGAGTCGATCAGATTGGAAGCTTCGTGTGGATGATCCGTAGAGGTCAGACATGCTGTGTGGCTATATCATGATGATCAGACTCTCCCGACGGTGATCAGATTATGGCGATCTACTACCCGCACAAAGGTATTGTGTTCTGAACACATTACAGTAAAGTATTTACTGTTCAAATTTGAATTTCAAATTTAAATGCATGCATGCTATATATCATATTTAGATCCTAGTATAGAAAAAATTTTATTATTTAATTAGATTAATTAATAATTTCACTGTAAAATAGTGATTTGAAAAAGTTTTAAAAATTACCATTTTACCCCTGCACTGAATTTTCCCCACAAATGGTATCAGAGCGGGTTCTTAGATATGATATATATATTTGCATATGTAGATTTTGTAATCTAAAAGTTTAAATTTGAAATTTAAAATTTAAAATTTGAATTTTGAATTTTAAAAGTTGTTCGAAATTCAAAATTCAAAAATTTGAAATTCAAAATTTAAAATTTAAATTTTGAAATTTGAAATTTGAAATTCAAAATTTAAAATTTTAAAATTTAAAATTTGAAATTTGAAATTTGGTTGAAATTTCAAATTTGAAATTCAAAATTTAAAATTCAAAATTTGAAATTCAAAATTTGAAATTCAAAAATTTGAAATTTGAAATTTGTTTGAAATTTAAAATTCAAAATTTGAAATTTGAAATTTGAAATTTAAATTTTGAAATTGATATATTTAGATATACTTGATCCAAGTAGCATGTAATCGAATTGGGTTGGTTGCCATGGCCGTCCGATCATAGGAGAAAAGTAGGGTTTAAAGGCCCTCTCTTCCCATTCGATGGGGTCTCCTATGGCGGTAGGGGTGCTGATGTGATTATATCCCATGCAGATAAAGCAGCGAAAGGAATATTTATGATTTATTTTGATTGAATTATTTTCTATTATGTAATTATCAATAGGATTGCTATTTATGAAATATACTGATATATTTGTGCAATAAGTCAACATATTTGGTGAACAGAAAATAAAACCTTTCAAATTTAAAAATTATTTTTGAAATGCCAAACACTGATCCATCAGCCCAAATACTTAACTAAAAGAATTAAGTGTTGTCTAGTAGGTCTAGAATTGTGAATTAAGACTTAAGACAATTACATAAACTTGTGGGTCAATGGGTTAGATGGATTAGGTCCATAATTGGGTTAGACCTACGGTTAGCTTAAAGAAATGGATTAAATTAGAGTAATTGGTCAAATCTAATCAAAAGTTGAATTAAACTAGGTCAAGGATACTCTAGACTCAACTTCAATAGTTGTAGTTGAATGGGTCCATGTCTTTAACTAGATCAAGATGGACTTAATTCATGGCTATGCAATGGAACCCTATTTACTAAGTTGATCAAATTAAAACTAATGAACCAATTGGTGTCTAAGGTAAGTTTGGCAGTTTGACCAGTGGTTTTTAAGCGAGATCTACTCGCAGTGATTTGATCTCTGACGAGTTAATAGCTTATCCCCACCACTAATCTCACTTACCTAGCCAACCTGGTGAATTAGGTTTTGATTAGATCACTTCATGATTAGGGCTCACCCATGTCATTAGGTAAATCAGTTTGACTAATTTAGGTGCTCCTAATGCCAGCTTTAAGTAAATCCTTTTTAATCTGACTTGGTGAAGTCAGTGGGAGGATTGAAATTGGCTGGATATTTTCTTGTCATCTATTCTTTAATAAAATCCTCAAAAAAAAAAATTATTAGGTCCTAAAAATGATTAAGTTATATTGATAACTAAGTCATAGCCTTCCATTAAGTGAGTGATAATGAGTCCATTAGTTTAATAATCATTGGAGGCCCAAAGGTCTGGTGCTTATTGACTAATGAAATTATCATTCATAGTACGATAATTTGGTTTGAGTCTTTCTGATGGTGGTTAGGTTGGCCGACCAAAGTCGGGCTTGATCATTTATTGGTCCGATTCATCAAATCAAATCATGTTAATGGTTGGACCTAACCATATTTTTTCAGTGGAGGCCAAAGCCTACTGATTAGGTTCTGGGGCAAAATTAATTACTAGAAGTTGTTTAGAGAAACAACTGGTTATGAACCTACCCATAGATGCACATGGGTTGACCAACCAAAGTTGGGCTCATGTGTAGTCTTTGTGGATTCTAGTACCCACTAAGGAATTAAAGTAATTCCTCGAATTGGAGGTTGAGGCTACCAATTCGTAAAAATACTGGGAGAAACTTTAGACTAAAGTCCAAGTCATTAGTATTAATAATTTATGTACTAATATAGGTCTGATTTTTTTTATGCAGCTATGGCCACTACCTTGTTGCTCTGGTCATTATTAGATAATAACAAGCTCATGGGACCTAATTTCGATAGCTGGTATCAAAAATTAAAAATCATCCTTGAGCATGAGCAGATCCTTTATGTAGTAACGGATCCGACACCTAAGGAGCCAGCCCTGAACGCTAGAGGAACGATCCGAGACACTTACCAGAAGTGGCTCAACGATCGCACCAACATCCGATGCATAATGCTGGCGGCAATGAATGATGAGTTCAGTCGTAGGTTCAAGAACGCCCAGCCACAGGAGATGCTTCAAATGTTGAACAACTCTTTTGGCATGCCCGACGATATTGAAAGGCATAAAACAAGTTGTGCCATTTTCAATGCTCGGATGAGGGATGGAGCTTCAGTCACTGATCATGTACTGTACATGATCGAAATGATTGAGCACCTAAGTAAAGTGGGTTTTTCTCTGCACGAGCAGCTCGGTAAGGATACGATCCTTAATTCTCTGCCCAAGTCCTTCCTTTCCTTCCTTACTCATTTTCAAATGACAAAGCCTGCAGTGAACTACCACGGCTTGTTGGGGTTGCTGCAGAACTTTGAGAAGGATCACCAGCTCCATAAGGAGTCGGTGAATGTTGTGGGAGGATCTTCTTCTGGTCGTCGACCCTTTAAGAAAGGGAAGAAGAACAAGAAGAAGAAGAATAAGAAGGTGCAGCTGCATGCTGGGACATCTGCATAGGGTCAGACCAAAAGTGCAAGCCTGATTAGAGCCAGGCGGAGTGCTTCTTTTGCAAGAAGCAGGGGCACTGGAAGAGGAACTATCCTCTATACATTGCCTCACTGGACCCGAATAGGCCAAAGAAGAAGCAAGGTACTTATATGATAACACCTTGCAACTTTTTCATTTGTGATACTACTACATGGGTATTGGATACCGGAAGCCCTTATCATATTTGCAATTCGATGCAGGGTCTGCAGGTCAGTAGGAGATTTGATGAAGGCGAGAGGTTCCTGAATGTTGGAGATGGAAGCAAAGTTTCAGTTCTAGCATTAGGAATCATGAACCTTGTAATCAATTCTCAAATATAATTTTGAGTGAATGTCACTATTGTCCAAGCTTTTTATTAAATATTATTTCTGTAGGCCTTTTGGCCATGAACGGTTATAAATTTATAATAAAAAAGAAATATTTACAATATCATTTTGAATGGTGTTACAATGTTTATTGGACAACTTTATAATGAAATTTACTTTCTATCACAACCTGTTAATGTGGTTCAAACCTCCGGTAAATGCCCTAGAATAGATAATGTGTCAGAAGTCTACCTTTGGCACTGTAGGCTAGGTCATATCATAAGAACAGGATAAACAGGTTGGCTCAAGAAGGAATTCTTGAAGTAGGTGATTGTGAATCACTTCCAACCTGTGAGTCCTGTCTTCTTGATAAAATGACCAAGTCACCTTTTACTGGAAAAGGTGAGCGAGCCAGTGAACTCTTGGGTCTGGTACATTCTGATGTATGTGGATCCATGAGCACAAGTGCAAGAGGTGGATATTTCTACTTCATAACCTTCACAAACGACCTATCGAGGTATGGGTATGTCTATTTAACGAAACATAAGTTGGAGTCGTTTGAAATATTCAAACTATTCTGAAATGAGGTAGAAAAACAAACTGAGAAGTGTATTAAAACTCTTCGATCTGATCGAGGAGGTGAAAACTTTTCCAATGAGTTTCTGACATATCTTGGGGAGAATGGGATTCTCTCTCATGGACTCCTCCTGGAACACCACAGCATAATGGTGTATCTGAAAGGAGGAACCAGACCTTGTTGGACATGGTTCGATCCATAATGGAGTTTGCTGGTCTATCGATCTTCCTCTGGGGATATGCGCTCGAATCAGCTTGTTACCTTCTAAATAGAGTTTCGAGTAAGTCTGTAACCAAAACACCATATGAGATATGAATAGGATGTAAGCCAGTACTCTCGCACCTTAGGGTTTGGGGGTGTCCGACTTATGTTAAACGTTTAATTACGGACAAGCTAGGACCTAGGTCTGACAAGTGTAATTTTATAGGATACACAAAAGAGACCAAAGGGTATTATTTCTACCTGACTGATGAGCAAAAGGTGTTTGTCAGCCTTAAGATAATCTTTTTGGAAAAAGAGTTCCTTGGTGAAGGGACTGTTGCCTCTAAGGTCGAACTTGACAAAGTTCAACAGGTAGAAAAACCGACACAAGTTGCTGAACCTGAATCAGATTTGATTAGATCAAATCCGGAGCCCATTGTTCAAGCACCCTTAAGGCGATCTAGTAGAGTACCATGTCAACCGGACAGATACTATGGTTTCTTGGTCCGAGACGACGATCCTATCAAACTTGATGAAAATGATGAGGATCCGATCACCTACATGGATGCAATGCAGAGATCCGACTCTGAGAAATGGCTAGAGGCCATGAAATCTGAAATGGAGTCCATGAAGGTCAACGATGTGTGGACATTGGTTGACCCACCCGAAGGAGTAAAACTCATAGGGTGTAAGTGGGTCTTCAAGAGGAAGAGGGGCGCAGACGGAAAGGTGGAAACCTATAAAGCTCGTCTGATTGCCAAGGGATATCGTTAATGTTATGATATAGACTATGATGAGACATTTTCTCCTGTGGCAACGCTCAAATCCATTCGGATTATGCTTGCGATAGCTGCCCATCTGGACTATGAAATCTGGCAGATGGATGTGAAGATAGCTTTCCTAAACGGAGAGCTGGATGAAGAGGTGTATATGATACAACCTGAAGGATTCACATCCACTGATGAGTCTAAGGTGTGCAGACTATAGAGGTCCATTTATGGACTTAAGCAGGCATCTCGGAGTTGGAACATACATTTTGATAGGATGATCAAGACGTATGGCTTCGTTAAGAATAGAGAAGAGCCCTGCATTTATAAGTGGGCTAATGGTCCAGTAGTGGTATTTCTTGTATTGTATGTGGATGATATTCTCTTAGTCGGGAATGATGTCCCTGCATTACAGAGAATAAAGATTTGGCTGTCGTCATAGTTCTCCATGAAGGATTTGGGAGAAGTTTCCTACATCCTAGGGATGAGGATCTATAGGAATAGATCTAAAAGGTTGCTTGGTTTATCCTAATCTACGTACATAGATACTATGTTGAAGAGGTTCAGCATGGAGAATTTCAAAAAGGCTATCTACCGATAGGCCATGGAATTTCTCTCTCGAAGAGGGATTATCCGACAACACCTCAAAAGAGAGAGCGTATGGGTAGGATTCCATATGCTTCGGCAGTGAGATCTATCATATACGCCATGATATGTACACGACCAAATATGGCATACTCACTAGGGGTTGTGAGTAGATACCAATCATATCCAGGGGAGAATCACTGGAAGGTTGTTAAAACCATACTGAAGTATTTAAGAAATACTAAGGACCAATAGCTTGTTTATGGTGAATCGGACTTGAGACTTATAGGGTTTACAGACTCTAGTTTTCAGTCTAATCACGATGACAACAAAAGTGTGTCGGGATTTATTTTTACCCTTAATGGTGGGGCTATCTGCTGGAAGAGTTCCAAGCAACACACAGTGGCTGATTCAGTTTGCGAGGTGGAGTATGTCGCTGCATCAGATGCTGCCAAAGAAGCGGTGTGGCCGAAAAATTTATCACCGAGCTCGGAGTAGCACCCTCCCTTGTTGGTCCAGTTCTGCTCTACTGTGACAGCTCTGGAGCCATTGCTCAGGCGAAGGAACCCAAGGCACACCAGCGGACAAAGCATATTCTGCGCCACTACAATCTCATCTGAGAAATTATGGATTGAGGTGACATCAACCTTTTGAAGATCGATAGAAAGGAGAACCTGACCGACCCATTCACTAAAGCTATTGCGGTGAAGGAGTTCGACGACTACAAGTCGAAGATGGGTATTAGATACTGCACCGATTGGCTTTAGGTCAAGTGAGAGATTGTTGGGAATAGTGTCCCAAAGCCAATCATTAGTCTGTTGACGATTGTGTTTATTTTTGTATATGTACATGAATTATGAATTAATAAAAATTATTTTAGTATTTTTCATCATAAAATATTTCATCTTCTAAAGAACTCCTATGTTGTGGTGAAGTCCTTAGGACTATTTAGACTCGACAAAGAGGATTTGTCATTTAGTCCTTAAATCTGTTCGTGACCAAATGATACGTTGTTACCAAGAATGACAACGTTTATCAAGCATAGGTCGTTGTGTGCCATATAGGTTGGTTGTCCTCTTAACCAATGAGTGCGGAGATACTGGTATGGCATACAAGTGAGATGTAAGGGTACATCTGCACTGAACGTGATCAACTCCGGAGCTATTTCTGCTGTCAAAATTTGCTCCGATGGAATATGGGTATAAATGTCTCTCCGACCTAAGACCGCCACGGTGACTTGCAAGTAACTCACTATACTTAGGCATTGGACTACCTGAATTTCTAATTTAGTGATGGAAGGCTGCTGGGTGTAGTCAAGTACTTGACTTGTCGGTGCGTGTGTCAAGATGGGATTGACCACTCCATTTTAGGAGCTATGTATAGTCGTATTTCAATTTAGTAAAATCTTGGCCAGGATAGTCTTTGTGGAGAGTCACAGGACTGTTTGAGTTGAGCACGATTCGGATGATCTAATCAGGGTTGACAGTTTAACCCTAAGTCATCCTAAACACAGAGGTCAAAAGGATGAATTATACAGTAACCATATTCACGTAGGTTCTGAGTGTTGTGATTGTGATTATTCATCCTATCCGATCATCGGATACCATTGCTAGATGATCACTTCAATTAGTACAGGAATTGGTTCCTATGCTACCGACTTAGGTTCGAACCTGCGGGGTCACACACATTAGAGATTCCTATCTGATCTAATGGCTGATGAAGAGTCTTAATGCTCATGAACTATGAGTCCTATATGTTTAGACTCTATGATCGAGAATCAGGATTCTCTGATCACGAGTCCCACACATTTTGGGTACCGGGGTCAAGAGTCCCACTGGTTTGGGACTCTTCGATCAGGGTTACATATCGATGAATTCTGATGCCCGATTACCCATCAGATTTGGACTCAATATTTATGAGAGGTTTAATTAGTGATTTGATTATTAATTAACTCAATTTGATTGAGTAATTATTTTTGGATCAAGTCCAATTGAATTGGATTCAGTTGGGTTTGACCCGATTAGGTTAAGAGTTGACCTAATCGTCGAGATGGTTTGATCCCTGATTTGATCAGGGGTTGGGATTAATCAATTTTGATTTGATTAGGATTTTATTGAGCCTAATTAAGCCTAATTAAATTGGATTTAAATTAGTCTAATTGGGCCTAACTTATTTGGTTCAATTAGGTTGGTTTAAATAATGAAACCACCTTGACCCATTCTCCCTGCGCCACCTCACTTCCACTGCGCCCATTAGAATTCATGAGAAGGAAGTTCTCATGAATTTTTTCTCATGCAAAGCCCTCCTCACGCCCTACTTTAATGCACCAAATGAGTGGATAAGGATGATTGGTTGGCCATTCAAATTCAAAACAAAGTTTGAATTTGAATGAGCAACCAATCTTAGCGCCTTGACCTTATCCTCTTTTAGCACCCCATTTATTACACGAGAAAATATTTCTCATGAAATCACTCACACACAAATTAAGCCACACCCTCCTCTTCTCATGCCCTTAGTGGATAGGGATAAATTGGTTTCCATTTGAATTCAAAATTTGATTTGAATTCAAATGTGCAATTACTCATCTTTATCCTCTCACGTGGATAAGACGTTTGACATTATTTTAAAAGGAGGAGAAGGGTGGGGCATGTGAAAAAAAAAAATTTTGAAGAGAAAATCTGGGTGTGAGGAATCCTTGTGTGCAAGGTGAAGGTCTATATCCTTCTGAGAGAAAAAAAAAAAAGAAAGAAAAAGTGTGCGCAGGCTTTCAGTGAGTTCTTCAGGGTTTCAGCCTGGAGTTCGGGAAATGAGAAGGTGAGCTACGAGTGTCGTGAGCCATCAAATTTTAGAAAAATCTTCAACATCCTCTCAAGCATATCTGTTGATGATTCAAGCATCCAAAAATCAGCAGACATCGATCGAAGGAGTTCGATCAGTATCGGCCGTCGAAAGGGCTCTACAACGAGCTAGCACTCGTGAGGAGTTGATCAGATCAGGAGCTTCGTGTGGACGATCTGTAGAGGTAGACATACTGTGTGCTACATCATGATGATCAGACTCTTCCGACGGTGATCAAATTACGGCGATCTACTACCCGCACAAAGTATTGTGTTCTGAACAATTACAGTAAAGTGTTTACTGTTCCAATTCGAATTTTAAATTTAAATGCATGCATACTATATATCATATTTAAATCTAGTATAGGATAAATTCTTATTAATTAATAGATTAATTAATAATTTCTACTATAAAATAGTGATTTTAAAATTTTTTAAAAATTATCATTTTACCCCTGCACTGAATTTTCCCCACACGAAGGATTGAAATGCACAATAACTCACCATGGAAGGATAATTTTGATATTTTTTTAAAATTTAAATATTTTGGATAGACATGAGATATTGCTAGACATCAATTTTGATTATGAATTCATCAAAATTAAAAGAGTTAAATTTAAGAATCAATTAGAAAGAGTCCTAGTTGATTGGGACTCTCGAGCTAATCTAATCCAATCGGATTAGGGTTTTGTCGAGAGTTTGGATCCACAGCTGGCAGATTTAGAACTCAATAGGTCACACAAAATAGAGATTTGGTCTTGATCTAATCAATCTAAATTTACTATAAATTTAATGGGTTAATTGAATTGCTAGCACATGAATTAACCCAAGTTCTCAATTAGGTTCAGTACAAAGGTGTTTGTGCTAACCTAGACTTGTTGCCTTGACCTAATGTGATTGGGTTTGAACCTATTTTTAAATATGGCTATCTAATTTTTAATAGAAGAGTTTCATTTAAATCCATCTTCTCCATGTCAAAGCCACACAAAAAATTAATTATGGCATCATTTATTAGAGTTTAAGGAGAGGAGTCCTTCTCTTCCACTCCTAATTTCCTTACATCTTCCATGCATCCCTTTATTTTGTGCACCATTAGATGGAGTGTTGGGATGTGAGATGTGGAAGAGGAAGTGGAGTCCTTCTCTTGGAAGGAACTCCATGCCAAAAATATTTTGGGATGCCCCCATTTTTGGCATTGAAATGGAAGAGTCCATTTCAACGTGGACTCTTAATTCCTTCTATTTATTTCCATGTGTTTTTAATTCATCATGTCATCAGATGACCCTTAAAATTATAGGCATAGAAGAAGAAGGAGAGTCCTTCTTTTGGAAGGAGTTTGAATGCCACATTAAAATTGGGATGCCACATATTTTGGTGTATATAGAAGAGTACTTAATTTATTAGACTCTTATTTTTCCCATGCCAATCCATCTCCCACGTGCCATATTATGGCGTTTAGATTTTTTTTGACAGAGGAAGAGTCTTCTACAGATGAAACACCTCTTTTTCTATACCTTAACCCATGGGATTCCATCAAAATTTAATTGGTGGCATGTAAGAATTAAGGGACGCTAAGAGTTGGCGTCCCATGGTTTGCCCCCTTATTCCCTATAAATAGGAGGTGCTAGTCCATGGTTCCATATCCCTTTTTGGGTTGGGTTTAGGTGTGAGAATGAGAGGATAAAGATAGGAAAAAGTCTGAAAAAAATGTAAGAGAAGAGGGAGAGAAAATGGATAGGAAGGGAGAAGAAAATTGGAAAGCATGTGATGCTTGTCCAAAAATCAGTTTGTTCAAGAGTTGAACATCTGATTTAATTCTTGTGTGGTGTGATCTTTTGAGGAAGAGTTTTTAAAGAGATCCTAGTAGAGGTCATGAAGGCATACAAGTAATGGTGTAATTGTTGGGAATAGTATCCCAAAGCCAATCATCAGCCTGTTGATGGTTGTGCTCTTTCTTATATTAGTATATAAATTATAAATTAATAAAAATATTTTGGTATTTTTCATCATAAATTGTTTCATCTTCTAATGAACTCTGTGTTGTGGTGAAGTCCTTAGGATTATTTAGACTCGACAAAAGAGGATCTGTCGTTTAGTCTTTAAACCTTTTCGCGATCAAATGATACGTTGTTACCAAGGACAACAATGTTTATCAAGCATAGGTCGTTGTGTGCCATATGGGTTGGTTGTCCTCTTAACCAAGGAGTGTGGAGACACTGGTATGGCATACAGGTGAGATATAAAAGTACATCTACACTAAACATGACTGACTCCAGAGCTATTTTGCTGTCAAGATTTGCTCCGATGGGATATGGGTATAAATGTCCCTCCGACCTGAGATCGTCACAACGACTTGCAAGCAACTCACTGCACTTAGGCACTGGACTACCTGAATTTCTAATTCAGTGATGGAAGGCTGCTGGGTGTAGTCAAGTACTTGACTTGTCGGTGCGTGTGTCAAGATGGGATTGACCACTCCAGTTCAGGAGTTGTGTACAGTCGTGTTTTAATTTAGCAAAACCTTGACCAGGGTAGTCCTAGTGAGGAGTCACAGGACTGATTGAGTTGAGCATGATTCAGATGATCTGATCAGGGTTGACAGTTTAACCCTGAGTCATCCTATACATAGGGGTCAAAAGAAATGAATTATACAGTAACCATATTCACGTTGGTTAAGAGTTGACCTAATCGCCGAAGTGGTTTGGTCCCTGATTTGATCAAGGGTTGGACTTAGTCAATTTTTGATTTGATTAGGATTTTATTGAGCCTAATTAAGCCTAATTGTGTTGGGTTTAATTTAGTCTAATTGTGTCTAACCTATTATAATATGGTTGGTTCAATTAGATTGCTTTAAAATTTCAAACCACCTTGACTTATCTCCCTGCGCCACCTCACTTCACCTGCACCCATTTGAATTCATGAGAAATGAGTTCTCATGAATTTTCTCCCACGCAGAAGCCTTCCCATGCCCCTTCTTTGTGCACCATTTTGAATGGATAATGATAAGGTTGGTTGGCTATTCAAATTCAAAGAATGTTTGAATTTGAATGGTTAACAAATCCCTGCGCCACCCCTTTCATTTGTGCGCCACTTCCTCCACACGAGAAAAGGTTTCTCGTATAAACACTCCATGCACAAAGAAGCCCACGCCCTTCCCTTCTCATGCTAAGAGTGGATAAAATTGGTTGGTTGGTATTTGAATTCAAATTCGATTTGAATTCAAGTGAGCAACCACTTATCTTTATCCTCTCATGCGGTAAAAAACTGCAAAGATGCGGTCTTGCACCATTTTAAAAGAAATGAGAAGATAGGGCATGCGCACATCAGATTAGAGAGAAAAAAGGTTACGTGAAGAAGGTCTTGTGCATGAGTTGAAAGTTCAAAAACTCTGAGAGAAAACAAAAGTAAGAGAGTTGGCGCAGGGTCTTCTATGTGTACCTTAGGATTACTGCCTAGGGTTCGAGAAGTGAGAAAGTGAGCTACGAGTTCGTGAGCCCACCAGATCTCAGAAAGAGATTCATCAACCTCTCAAGTATATCTGTTGATGATCCAGAGCATCTGAAGAATCGGTAGATCAAGATCGAAGGAGTTCGATCAGCATCAGCCGTCGAAAAATTTTGCAACGAACTAGCATTCGTGAGGAGCCGATCAGACCGGGAGCTTCATGTGGAGATCCGTAGAGATCAGATACATGTGTGGCTCATTGTGATGATCAGACCCTTTCGATGATGATCAGATTGCGATGATCGACTATCCGCACGAAGGTAATGTGTTCTGAACACATAACAGTAAAATATTTACCATAGAAGTTTAAATTTCAAATTTAAATGCATGCTATATATATCATATTTAGATCCTTATGTAAGATTAATATATGTTAATTAATTAGATTAATTAATAAATTTACTATAAAATTTAATTTTAAAAAAGTTTTAAAATTATCATTTTACCCTTACATTGAAATTCACTTCAAATGGTATCAGAGCAGGTTCTAAAATATGATATACATTTGATGCATAGATTAAGTAGTAATCTAAAAGTTTAAATTTAAATTTAAAATTCAAAATTTAAAATTTAAAATTTAAAATTTAAAATTCAAAATTCAAAATTTAAAAATTTGAAATTCAAAATTCAAAATTCAAAATTTATTTGAAATTTGAAATTTTAAATTCAAAATTTAAAATTCAAAATCTGAAATTCAAAATTTTGAAATTTGAAATTTGTTTGAAATTTAAAATTCAAAATTTAAAATTTGAAATTTGAAATTTAAATTTTGAAATTGGTATATTTAGATATACTTGATCCAAGTAGCAAGTAGTCTAATTGGGTTGGTTGCCATTGTCATCCGGTCATAGGAGAAAAGTAGGGTTTAAAGGCCCTCTCCTCCCATTCGATGGGGTTCTCCTATGACGGTAGGAGTGCCGATGCGATTATATCCCATGCAGACGAAGTAGCGAAAGGACTTAATTATAAAGATTCAATTGTAAAATTTATCATGAATGTGTTAGATTAGATCTAAAGGAATATTTATGATTTATTTTGATTGAGTTATTTTCTGTTATGTAATTAGCAATAGGATTGCTGTTTATGAAATGTGCTGATCTGTTTGTGAAATGAGTCAACACATTTGGTGAACAGAAAATAAAACTTTTCAAATTTGAAAATTATTTTTGAAATATCAAACCTTGACCCATCAGTCCAAATACTTAATTAAAAGAATTAAGTGTTGTCTAGTTGGTCTAGAATTGTGAATTCAGACCTAAGACAATTGCATAAACTTGTGGGTCAATGGGTTAGATGGATTAGGTCCATAATTGGGTTAGACCTAAGTTTAGCTTAAAGAAATGACTAAATTAGAGTAATTGATCAAATCTAATCAAAAGTTGAATTAGATTAGGTCAAGGACACTCTAGACTCAACTCCAATAGTTGTAGTTGAATGGGTCCATGTCTTTAACTAGACCAAGATGGACTTAATTCATGGCTATGTGGTGGAACCCTATTTACTAAGTTGATCAAATTAAAACTAATGAACCGGTTGGTGTCTAAGGTAAGTTCGACAGTCTGACTAGTAATTTTTAAGTGGGAGCTACTCGCATTGATTCGATCTCTGACAAGTTAATGGCATATCCCCACCACTGATCTCACTTACCTGACCAACCTAGTGAGTTAGGTTTTGATTAGATCACTTGGTGATTAGGGCTCACCCATGTCATTAGGTAAATCAGTGTGATTGATTTAGATGCTTCTAATGCCAGCTTTAATTAAATCCTTTTTAATCTGACTTGGTGAAGTTATGGAGGATTGAAATTGGCTGGTTAAGTTCTTCTCTTTTATCCTATAATAAAAATCTTCAAAAATTATTAGGTCCCTAAAATGATTAAGTTATAGTGATAACTAAGTCATAGCCTCCCATTAAGTGAGTGATAATGAGACCATTAGTTTAATAATCATTGGAGGCCCAAAGGCCTGGTGCTTATTGACTAATGGAATTATCATTCATAATATGATAATTTGGTTGAGTCTTTCTGATGGTGGTCAGGTTGGCCGGCCAAAGTCGGGCCTGATCATTTATTGGTCCGATTCATCAAATCTAACAATGTTAATGGTTGGACCTAACCAGATTTTTTCAGTGGAGGCCAAAGCCTACTGATTAGGTTCTGGGGTAAAATTAATTACTAGAAGTTGTTTAGAGAAATAACTAGTTATGAACCTACCCATAGATGCACATGGGTTGACCAACTAAAGTTGGGCTCATGTGTAGTCTGTGTGGATTCTAGTACCCACTAAGGAATTAAAGTAATTCCTCGAATTGGAGGTTGAGGCTACCAGTTCATAAAAATACTGAGAGAAACTTTAGACTAAATCCAAGTCTTTAGTATTAATAATTTATGTACTAATAAAGGTCAAATTTTTCTTTATGCAGCTATGGCCACTATCCTGTCGCTCCGATCATTATTAGATAATGACAAGCTCATGGGACCTAATTTCGATAGCTAGTATCAAAAATTAAAAATCATCCTTGAGCATGAGTGGATCCTTTATGTAGTAACGGATCCGGCATCTGAGGAGCCAGCCCCGAATGCTAGAGGGACAGTCCGATTCCTCCTTTCAGACACACCATTATGCTGTGATGTTCCAGGAGGAGTCCACTGAGAGAGAATCTCATTCTCCCCAAGATATATCAGAAGCTCATTGGAAAGGTATTCACCTCCTCGATCAGATCGAAGAGTTTTAATACACTTCCCAGTTTATTTTTCTACCTCATTTCAGAATAGTTTGAACATTTCAAATGACTTCGACTTATGCTTCATTAAGTAGACATACCCATACCTCGATAAGTCATCTGTGAAGGTTATGAAGTAGAAATATCCATCTCTTGCACTTGAGCTCATGGGTCCACATACATCAGAATGTACCAGATCCAAGAGTTCACTGTCTCGCTCACCTTTTCCAGTAAAAGATGACTTGGTCATCTTTCCAAGAAGACAGGACTCACAAGTTGGAAGTGATTCACAATCACCAACTTCAAGAATTCTTTCTTGAGCCAACCTGTTTATCCTATTCTTATTGATATGACCTAGCCTACAGTGCCAAAGGTAGACTTTTGACATATTATCCATTCTAGAACGTTTACCAGAGGTTTGAACCATATTAACAGGCTGTGATAGTAAGTAAATTCTATTATTTAGTTGTCCAACAAATATTGTAACACCATTCAAAATGATATTGCAAATATTTTTTTTATTAAAAATTCATAACTGTTCATGGCCAAAAGGCCTACAGAAATAATATTTAATAAAAAACTTAGACAATAGTGACATTCACTCAGAATTACATTACGAGAGTTGATTACAAGGTTCATGATTTCTAAAGCTAGAACTGAAACTTTGCTTCCATCTCCAATGTTCAGGAACCTCTCGCCTTCATCAAATCTCCTACTAACCTGCAGACCCTGCATCGAATTACAGATATGATAAGGGCTTCCGGTATCCAATACCCAGGCAGTAGTATCACAAATGAAAAAGTTGCAAGGTGTTATCATATAATTACCTTACTTCTTCTTCGGCTTGTTCGGGTCCAGGGAGGCAATGTATAGAGGACAGTTTCTCTTCCAGTGCCCCTGCTTCTTGCAAAAGAAGCACTCTACTTGGCTCTGGTCGGGCTTGCACTTCTTGGTCTGACCCTGTGCAGACATCTCAATATGCGGTTGCACCTTCTTGTTCTTCTTCTTATTGTTCTTCTTCCCTTTCTTAAAGGATCGACGATCAGAAGAAGATCTGAATAGTGTCCCAAAGCCAATCATCAGCCTGTTGACGGTTGTGCTCTTTCTTGTATTAGTATATGAATTATAAATTAATAAAAATTATTTTGATATTTTTCATCATAAATTATTTCATCTTCTAATGAACTCCTGTGTTGTGGTGAAGTCCTTAGGACTATTTAGACTCGACAAAGGAGGATTTGTCATTTAGTCCTTAAACCTATTCGCAACCAAATGATACGTTGTTACCAAGGACAATAATGTTTATCAAGCATAGGTCGTTGTGTGCTATATGGGTTGGTTGTCCTCTTAACCATGGAGTGTGGAGACACTGGTATGGCATACAGGTGAGATGTAAGGGTACATCTGCACTGAACGTGACCGACTCCGGAGCTATTTCTACTGTCAAAATTTGCTCCGATGGAATATGGGTATAAATATCCCTCCGACCTAAGACCACCATGGTGACTTGCAAGCAACTCACTGCACTTAGGCACTGGACTACCTGAATTTTTAATTCAGTGACGGAAGGCTACTGGGTGTAGTCAAGTACTTGACTTGTTGGTCCGTGTGTCAAGATGGGATTGACCACTCCAGTTCAGGAGCTGTGTACAGTCGTGTTTCAATTTAGCAAAATCTTGGCCATGGTAGTCCTAGTGAGGAGTCACAGGATTGATTGAGTTGAGCATGATTCGGATGATCTAATCAAGGTTGACAGTTTAACCCTGAGTCATCCTATACACAGGGGTCAAAAGGGATGAATTATACTGTAACCATATTCACGTAGGTTCTGAATGTTGCGATTGTGACTATTCAATCTATTCGAATGTCAGGTATCATTGCTAGATAGTCACTTCAATTAGTACAGGAATTGGTTCCTATGCTACCGACTTAGGTTCGAACCTGCGGGGTCACACACTTTAGAGGTTCCTATCTGATCTGATGGCTGGTGAAGAGTCCCACTAGATTGGAACTCTTCGACCAAGAGTTCTAATACTCGAGGACTCTGTGATTGAGAATCAAGATTCTCTGATCACGAGTTCCACATATTTTGGGTACCGAGCTCAAGAGTCCCACTGGTTTGGGACTCTTCGATCAAGGTTTCATATCGATGGACTTTGATGCCCGATTGCCCATCGAATTTGGACTCAGTATTTATGAGAATTTTAATTAATAATTTGATCATTAATAAACTTAATTTGATTGAGTAATTATTTTTGGATCAAGTTCAATTGAATTGGATTCAGTTGGGTTTGATCTGATTAGGTTAAGAGTTGACCTAATCGCCGAAGTGGTTTGGTTCTCGATTTGATCAGGGGTTGGGCTTAGTCAATTCTTAATTTGATTAAGATTTTATTGAGTCTAATTAAGCCTAATTGTGTTGGATTTAATTTAGTCTAATTCTGTCTAACCTATTTTAATATGGTTGGTTCAATTAGATTGCTTTAAAATTTCAAACCACCTTGACTTATCTCTCTACGCCACCTCACTTCACCTACGCCCATTTGAATTCATGAGAAATGAGTTCTCATGAATTTTTTCCCATGCAGAAGCCTTCCCACGCCCCTTCTTTGTGTGCCATTTTGAATGGATAATGATAAGGTTGGTTGGCTACTCAAATTCAAAGAATGTTTGAATTTGAATGGTTAACAAATCCCTGCGCCACCCCTTTCATTTGTGCACCACTTCCTCCACACGAGAAAAGGTTTCTCATGTAAACTCTCCATGCACAAAGAAGCCCACACCCTTCCCTTCTCATGCCAAGAGTAGATAAAATTGGTTGGTTGGCATTTGAATTCAAATTTGATTTGAATTCAAGTGAGCAACCACTTATCTTTATCCTCTCACATGGTAAAAACACTGCAAAGATGCGGTCTTGCACCATTTTAAAAGAAATGAGAAGATAGGGCATGCACATATCAGATTAGAGAGAAAAAAGGTTGTGTGAAGAAGGTCTTGTGCGTGAGTTGAAAGTTCAAAAACTCCGAGAGAAAAGAAAAGTAAGAGAGTTGGCGCAGGGTCTTCTGTGTGTACCCTAGGGTTCGAGAAGTGAGAAAGTGAGCTACGAGTGTCGTGAGCCCACCAAATCTTAGAGAGAGATTCATCAACCTCTCAAATATATCTACTGATGATTTGGAGCATTCAAAGAATCGACAGATCAAGATCGAAGGAGTTCGATCAGCATCAACTGTCGAAAGGGTTCTGCAATGAACTAGCATTCATAAGGAGCCAATCAGATCAGGAGCTTCATGTAGATGATCCGCAGAGGTCAGACATACTGTGTGGCTACATTGCGATGATCAGACCCTCCCGACGATGATCAGATTATGGCGATCGACTACCCGCATTAAGGTAATGTGTTCTGAACACATAACAGTAAAATATTTACTGCAGAAGTTTAAATTTTAAATTTAAATTCATGCTATATATATCATATTTAGAGCTTTGTATAGGGTTAATACATATTAATTAATTAGATTAATTAATAATTTTCACTGTAAAATTATAATTTTAAAAAAGTTTTAAAATTATCGTTTTACCCCTACACTGAAATTCACTTCAGTATGAGTTCTTGCAAAGGATGGTCGGTCGTGCACTTGCAAAGAAGGCTGCAGCACTATATCAAGTTGGAAAGGGCCTTGATCAATCTTGTATGGATCACCGTTGGAGGGTTTTTACTTTAGAGTCTCATGGAGATCTCAAAATTACCATATCATAGTCTTCTCGTTGGTATATAACTTCTGATTTCTTCTTGATATTTTTATTTTTGATCATTTGTTTGTAATCATCAAGGAGTTTCTAGAGCTTTTGTGAAAAGAATATACCCTATAAGCTAATCAAAATGTGTAATTTGATGGATATTCTTTTGTCTCCCAACTCATGTACTGATGTTTTAAATAAATAAAGGCATTTAGTTCATCATATGCTGTGTCATATTTTTGATTATGATGAACCCCATAAATTAGGGCTATGGTTTTAGGGTTATGATGTGATCATACCAGTGAGACCTAAAATCTTAAAACCCTAATTTTAAATATTTCTAGTCGATGGAACATTTAGTAGGGGATCAATATTTCTGATAAGACTGGTACATCCTCTGTATGCTCGATGGAGAGGGTAATTGATCTCACAATTACTTGTGTATGACATTAATATAAGGATGTAAGTGCTCATTAGAGAATGAGTTCACTGAATTGATCCAATTAAAGAACATCTGATGGAGTCTTATCTACATGTCAACAGATGTTTCTCATAGTGGGAATTGTGCATGTAAATCTTTTGACCTGAGACTGCCATAGAACCTTATAAGCATGAATCCATATTTTGGATCATACTCATTCATGATTTAATCATGTACAGGATGTTCTGGATATGATGGATTACTTATGAAGGTTGTGAGTAGGTCAATATAGAAACGATCACTCCTAGTAAGAGGAGATCACATCCATTCTGCTTCGATCGAATAATGATTCAGGAAGACTTTGATCAAAGCATTATGAAAAATTAGAAATGGTTTTTAATATTTCATAAATTGAATCATTATTATCTGATCGAGAGAAAGATGAATATAAAATTGGGTTTGATATTTTTTCATACTCAAACTTATATTCGGGATGCAGGATGATCGTAAGATCAAGTTGCATGATAATTTTTCACTGAAGGGTTTTTTTGATATTTCTATCAAAATTCATATCTTCCAGGTAGACATGAAATATTGCTAGACATCAATCATATTTTATGAGTTTGATCAAATTAAAGAGTTTAATTTGATCATTAATTAGAAGCTGTTCTGTTGATCGAAACGGATCAGCTTGATTTGACCTAAATTGGCTCGATTGTGTTCTAACCAAATTAGGTCAAATTACACCCGGACTCACTGCTGGCTAGATGTGAAACCCAATGGGTCACACACAAAGAGAATTAATCATGGGTTTAATTTGATTAAACCATGTTTGCAAGTTGAACATGCTAGCACATGTTGCAAACCCTAGCATCTAGATTCGAATCGGGTTCCGATTTGGGCTAATTTAGAACCAATTTGAGCCAAATTGGATTTGGTCTTGAAATGGGTTTGAAGTATTCTGATTGGGCTTACTGTTGGGTGCCAAAAACTAGGGAACCACATGCCTCAGAGTCTCTCTCTTGGCGTGTGGATTTAAATCCATGCGCATGTGCCACATGGCGCATGGAGGGAGTTGGCGCCCCTTAACTTGGTCTTATCTATTTTCTCCGTTGCTTTTATTCTATGAAAGATTTTTAGAAATCTTAAGAGGTGCCTAAGAGTCCTTCTGAGTATTAAACTCTTCATAGAAAAATTAGGAGAAGAGATAATGGATTTAAATCCATGCGCATATGCCACATGGCGCATGGATAGAGTTGGCACCCCCCTTAACTTGGTCTTATCCATTTTTCTTCCGTGGTTTTTTATTCTATGAGGCTTTCAGATTTTTTAGAAGGCACCTAAGAGTCCTTCTATATCTGAAACACTCTGTAGAATATTTGTGGGAAGAGATAAGGATGAAATCCCATGCGCCACCCCTTGGAAGCACCCCTTGGACCAAGTCAAATGGAGAGATAGTTTTTAAATTGTTCTATGCCCCTTATCTCTTGCACCCACCCTGATGTTGGCACCCTCTATCTTGGCCATTGGATGGGCTTCCTTCCAGATCCAAAGGCATGGGTTGATGGTGCCAATAAGAGAAGCATTGCAACTTCTCATGTGAACACCATAAGTTGAGTTCGGAGAGTCCTTCTGAAATAAGGCACCTCTTCAACCCAACTTTGATGTCCACATGGCTTTTTCTCATCAAATGGAGTGTGAGAAATTGAGAGGAGGCATGAGATGAGGTGTGAGTGGGCGTGAGATGCTTGGTTTGCACTCCTACGTGCAATATAAATAGGGGTGCATGCTGAGAAGTCATCGCTCATTCCAAACTCTTCCTTCTTTCTTACAATAGGCTCATCTTGTCCAATTCTCTTTATTCTTCTTCTCTAGCCTAGACAAGATCCTAATAAAGACTAAAAAGTCCTCCAAAAGGCTTAGAAAATTGGAATAAAAATTAAGGTGACAAGGAGCAAGAAAGGAAGGCAAGAAAAGGTCCAACGGTGTGACAGCAAAGCCAAGAAAGGAGATTCTGCTCAAATTATATTTAAATTCTGATAAATTAGAATTTAATTGTAGAAAATATTTAAATAGGTGCTAGTGGATTGATCGAGTCCCTATGTGGATCAACATTGGAGGGTGAACACATGGGCACCTGGTGGAAACCCTGACGGACTGTTGTCGGTGACCAAGCACAAATTAGGGTTTAGCGATAAGAGGTTTGTTTCTATACCTTATATTATGATATTAATGCATATTATATGGTTTAAATTCTGATAAGGTGATCTTGGAGTTAGGTTTTGGTTTTATGATTTCATAATAGTTGCTTTGAAATCCATGCTTCCGCTTTGACACCAAACCCTACAGTGGTGTCAGGGCGACCTTGTTAGAATTAAATCATATGATGATATGTTAATGATTTAAAGGCAATATTATAAATATGATATGATCATAATTTATAATTTTTATATGATATTAATATGATGAGATCATATTCATTATTTCATAATTAAATTATGATGTATATAATTATGGAATGTTGCTTTGTCATATTGAATTATGTTCACTATGATGCTAATTTCTTTTATTCATGTATTTAGTATGATATAGAAATTAAATGTGCATTGAGACCTAAAAAGTCCTCTGTAAAATGATATTATGTTGTAGTGTAATTAACCAATAGCAGAACCAGTCCAGATGTCTAATTGATCAATTGGTGTCTAGAAAAATGGTTCATGATTGGTAAAGAGAATGTGGTTTCTAATTGATTCTGTTGTCTGACCTGATCAATTTATTGGTGTCTAAGGAAAGCAACAAGAGGACCCCCACCTCTCTCCCACTTACCTGGCTGATTAGATTAATTTAATTCTTGGCTGGGATGCTTGGTGTTATATTCACTACATTATGGCTTTCCTTCATGCTAGGACATTATTATGTCACGAACCATATTAGGTTCGTTGTGTAACCACAAGACCAATTATGGAAACTGACATAATATTGTTCTGGCGCATCGAGATGCTTACAGTATTTTTTGAGTATAATGCTTTGTTGTGCAACCACAAGAGCATTTATATTCTATTTTGACTGTATTGAAATGAAGGGTCCTACTTAACTAAAACATTATGGTTTGTTGTATAAACATAAGGCTATTAATGTTTTAGAGGCCAGCATTTTTATTGAGAATCGCAAGAGATGCAATTGGAAAGAGTTTCCTACCTTTAAACTTTTATAAGGAATTAGGATCTCAATCCCGCTAAGAAAATCAATCAGGATTTTCTCGAACATCATACTAGAGGGTTATGATGTCCGATAAAATAGTGAGAGACACAATAAAATTAAAGTCCTAATTTAATTATGCATTGTTGGAACCAGATCTAGTGTTTCAGGGTTAGATCTTGAAACTTTTTCAAGATCGTACAGCGGAAGACTAAAATAAATCAAAATTTATTTTCTAAAATCAGAGAATCCCTAGATCTAAGATCTTATTACATAATTATCATATAGCATTAAATCAAAAATTAAAATATATAAATATAGCATGAACTACATGTTGATAATATCAACATGTTTCTATACTACATCTAATGTATGTATTAAACAATAGATCAGATCTATTACCTTGCAAGTTAGACGTTCTAACCTCGCTGATCTGAGCTTAAGGATGATGTTGCAATCCGCACATGTGTCCGGCCTCTAGGAGTCATCCACACGAGCCCACGAATCTCGATCAGAAGTCCTGCTTCAGGAAATCAGCACAGTATGCTAGTACTGCACTGATCCTTCTTTGATGGTTGATCAGGTGCCTCCTTCTTCTTGATTTGGACTCTTCTAAAGTTGAAAAATAGAAGGAGGAGTTTCAAATCTGAGACGCTGTCAGGAAACTCAAGATGGAGGGAGGAAAGATATGAAAACTAACAACCCTAGAAGAAGACCCTCTTCTTCTTCTCGTTTCTCTCTCAAGACACCTTAACTTGTGTCATATCTTCACGATCTAAAAGTCTTTCTCTCTAATTTTTGGATGGCTCAAAGGTCTCTCAAATCTCTATCTTCTTCGAAAATTTCATGAAGAAAATCATTTTATACAGAGAGATATGATAGAGTCCTTGTCTAGGTCAAATACTTAGTCAAGGCTTATCCAAATATGGCAAGATAAGGGGCGCCCAACTCTTGAGCACCTCCTCCTTATTTTTATGCATGGACCATAAAAAAAGGGTGCATAATGTATATCCTAAAAGCCATAAAAATTTCAAAAAAAAATTGGATAAATTCAGTGCAAAATTGAAATAGTTTTTGATTTCTAAAACTCTATTTCATAGAATTCGAAATCCAAACTTATTCCTTTTTTGATTTGATCCAAACCACCTTCCATGTAAGAAAGAAGAGAGGAAACCTTTTGTGAACATGGGAGAGACCTGGGAGAGGGCTTTTGTCGCACAAAATAAGTGGAGATTGGCATTGAATAAGAGAGAGGGGGTGGGGAAGGCTTATGTGGCGCAAGATGGAATCCTAGTCTTACTAGGATTCTATCTTATGACTTGTTTTAATTTGGTTTCTCAAAATAAATCAAACCAAAATTAGATCAACCCAATTAAAATAGGTTTTAACCCAATTAAGAACCTAATTTAATCAGATTAAATTAGATTTAAATCTGATTTAATTTTTTAATCAAATTAAAAATTAGATTGACCCAAGTCCTAGTTGAACTAGGAGTCGTTTTTTTCTTGCACTTGGCTTATCCAATAAACCAATTGGACTTGATCCAATCAAGCCCAAATCAAATCTAATTAAACCATATTTAATTAGACTTAATCTCAGCCCATTGATTTAATCAAATTAAGCCAATTAGCAATCAAATTGCTAATCGATCCTCCTGCAACACTTGCACTGGGTTAAATGTCAATCATATTGATCATTTAACCCTAGAACGATTCTTAATCGTTGATCAACCATCCAATCGGATCATGAACACTAATGTGTGTGACCTCATAGGGTCGAACCTAAGCTGGTAGTACAGAAACAAATTCTTGTGCCAATCGAAGTGACCATCTAGCAATGATACCCGACGATCGGATAGGTCGAATGTGTAGAACAACATCCTTAGAACCCATGCGGATATAATTTTCATATAATTCATCCCCTTGACCAAAATGATCATAGGACACCCCAGAGTTCAACTGTCAACTCTAATTAGGTTGTCCACACTATATTTCAAAATATCAAATCCATCTGATGGATTACCCTGGCCAAGGTTTTGCTAAATTGAAATACAGTGACTCATTCTTCTCCAACTCTTGGAGTGGTCAATCCCATCTTGATCACACTCTAACTTCGCAAGTACTTGACTGTGCCCAAAAGCCTTGCATCCCTGAATTAAAAATTTAGTTAGTCCAGTACCAAAGCACAGTGAGTTGCTTGCAAGTCACTGAGGTGATCTCAAGTCTAAGGGACACTTATACCTATATCCCATCAGAGATATTCTCGACAGCAAAATGCTCTGGAGTTGGTCATGTTCAATGATGATGTACCCTTACATCTCACCTGTATGCCATACCAGTGTCTCCACACTCCTTGGTTAAGAGGACAACCAACCCATATGGCCTACAGCGATCTATGCTCGATAGAAGCTGTCGTCCTTATTAACAGCCTATCATTTGGTCGTGAACAGTTTTAGGGACTAATCGATAAATCCTCTCTTTATCGAACTTAAATAGTCCTAAGGACTTCATCATAACAACGGAGTTCATTAGAAGATGAAAGCTTATAATGAAGATGCCAAATATATTTTATTTATTAACAAATCAATTACAATACTTGGTTGCTCAACCATCGAAAGCTTGACGATTGACTTTTTGGGACACATTTTCCAACAACTCTCACTTGTCCTAAAGCCACTCGGCACAGTATCTAATACCCATCTTTGACTTGTGTTTGTCGAACTCCTTTATCGCCAGGGCTTTAGTGAAGGGGTCGGCCAGGTTCTCCTTTCCATCGATCTTCTGAAGGTCGACGTCACCTCGATCCACGATCTCTCAGACCAGGTGGAAGCGGCGCAAGATGTGCTTCGTCCGCTAATGTGCTTTGGGTTCCTTCGCCTGAGCTATGGTACCAGTACTACCGCAGTAGAGCAGAACCGGACCATCGAGGGAGGGTGCTACTCTGAGCTCGTTGATGAATTTCCTCAGCCACATAGCTTCCTTTGCGGCATCTGATGCTGCGATGTACTCCGCTTCACAAATAGAGTCTGCCACAGTATGTTGCTTGGAACTCTTCCAGCAGATGGCTCTACCATTCAGAGTAAAGATATAACCCGACATGCTCCTGCTGTCATCATGGTCAGATTGGAAGCTGGAGTCTGTGAACCCCACAAGTTTCAGATCTGACTCGTCATAAACCAACCATTGGTCCTTAGTATTTCTCAAATACTTAAGGATGGTGTTGGTGCAAAAATCTACCGGCACCGGATGAGCTGGAGTCGGGGAAGTCGCGGTCACCGTCGGGACCTACAAAAGAAGTCTAAACTGGAGGTGGGGTTACTCCGGCATGACCCTCCGACGCTCAAGTCAGTTCTCTGCCTCAACAAGAATGGAGTGCTCGAACGGAGAATTTAGCAGAGTTTTGAGATAAGAAATGAGGTTATAGAATAACGTATCTGGGTCCTCCTTTTTATAGGCGGAGGAGGTAACGGGTGGATGGCGACGTTTGTAACCGCCTGGTAGTGGGCCGTCGAGAGTCAGGCGGGATTTGCTGCGAAGAGTAGGGGAGTAGACCCGTGGTCATCGCTGGGGCGTGCCACGTGGAATCTGCCGTGGGAAGTGGGGCGGCGTTTCCTGCTGCAGTTTGCCAGCGGATGGGAGAATCGTGCGATATCCATCGCAGGAGGTGGAGCAGGATTGGGGCCGTTTATCGTGGCCTGTCAGGTAGTAATGGAGCCGCGTGGGGTCTGCCGCAATGAGTGGAGCAGAATCATGGCTGTTGATACAGCCTGTCAGAGGATAATGGGGTTGCGTAGGGTCTGCCGCAGTGAGTGGAGCAGAATCATGGCCGTTGATACAGCCAGGGGATGCGGGTCTATCGGCCGAAGCTGGGGGCTGATGGCGAAGCCCGGCTCCCGTAGGAGTCCGGGCGGAGTCTTCCTGCAATCAAGGTTAACGACGAAGTCCGACTCCCGTAGGAGTCCGGACAGTGCTTACTAGCAGTTGATGTTGAGGACGGAGCCCGGCTCCAGGAGGAGTCCGGGCGGAGCCCGCTTGCGGTTGACGTTATCGGTGGAGTCCGGCTCCCGTAGGGGCTCGGACGAAGTCTGTCTTCGTCTGTTGGAGTCGAGGACGAAGCCCGGCTCCCGTAGGAGTCCGAGTGAAGTTTTCCTGCAATCAAGGTTAAAGGCGAAGTCCGGCTCCCGTAGGAGTCCGGACAGCGCTTACCAGCGGTTGAAGTTGAGGACGGAGCCCGGCTACCATAGGAGTCCGGGTGGAGTCTATCCACTGTTGATGTCGTCGGTGGAGTCCGGATCCCGTAGGAGTCCGGATGAAGTCTGTCTTCATTTGTTGGAGTCGAGGACGAAGCCCAGCTCCCGTAGGAGTTTGGGCGGAGGTTTCCTGCAATCAAGGTTAAAGGCGAAGTCCGGCTCCCATAGGAGTCCGGACAGCGCTTACCAGCGGTTGAAGTTGAGGACGGAGTCCGGCTCCCATAGGAGTCCGGGTGGAGTCTACCCACTGTTGATGTCGTCGGCGGAGTCCGGCTCCCGTAGGAGTTCGGATGAAGTCTGTCTTCATTTGTTGGAGTCGAGGACGAAGCCCGGCTCCCGTAGGAGTCCGGGCAGAGGTTTTCTGCAATCAAGGTTAAAGGCGAAGTCCGAACAGCGCTTACCAGCTGTTGAAGTTGAGGACAGAGTCCGGCTCCCGTAGGAGTCTGGGTGGAGTCTACCCACTGTTGATGTCGTCGGCGGAGTCCGGCTCCCGTAGGAGTCCGGATGAAGTCTGTCTTCATTTGTTGGAGTCGAGGATGAAGCCCGGCTGCCGTAGGAGTCCGGGCGGAGGTTTCCTGCAATCAAGGTTAAAGGCGAAGTCTGGCTCCCGTAGGAGTTCGGACAGCGCTTACCAGCGGTTGAAGTTGAGGATGGAGTCCGGCTCCCGTAGGAGTCTGGGTGGAGTCTACCCACTGTTGATGTCGTCGGCGGAGTCCGGCTCCCGTAGGAGTCCGGATGAAGTCTGTCTTCATTTGTTGGAGTCGAGGATGAAGCCCGGCTCCCGTAGGAGTCTGGGTGGAGTGGTCAAGCAGTCGATCCCGCTGAGGACTTCGGCTGTGGTCACTTTTATACCCAACACCAGTCCTCCTACTTCCGAGTTTGAATTTCAAATGAAGGAAGTACAGAGAGAGAGATGAGCGCAGCCGAAACCGTCCCTTCGAATTCCGCACGCTGCCGCCTCCAGATATTTCGCCATTGAATGTGCGCGTGCCGGAGTCTTTTCGAGTTGGAGTGGTACGAGGGGACGCTTCGAAATTCCCACAGGTACACTGGCCTAGGTATGGTGCAATTATGGTCCTGCCAACCGTTAGCCGCTTTTAGCCGCCTGCCAGGGGGA
The DNA here is from genome assembly GCF_000442705.2 of Elaeis guineensis. Classification (NCBI taxonomy): domain Eukaryota; kingdom Viridiplantae; phylum Streptophyta; class Magnoliopsida; order Arecales; family Arecaceae; genus Elaeis; species Elaeis guineensis. The sequence continues at coordinate 45,278,264 of NC_026002.2, forward strand.
GTGGGACACATGTCGGATGCGAACCGGCCTGGGGGGATTCGCGATCATTATGGCGCCAGATCTCAGGGTCTATTTAAACCCGTCCTCCCACCTTTAGGCATCTTACTCCATCCCTAAGCTCTCGCCAGTGCCTGCCTTCCCTTCTAAAGCCTTGTCTCAGCGAGCGTCTTTCCAAGCCGTAGGCATCTCCTGCCTTCGTCTCCCAGGTCCCTCAGGGTGATATAGGTTAGTGCCAACCTTCTTCCCTTCACCTAGGGACCTCTTCTCCTGCATCTCTCCGAGTTAGTCGGTGGTCTCTCGTTCCCCTTTTCTGTCCGTCTTCTTAGGGTTCCTTAGACCCCCCTTTCAAAACTACTCAAAATGTCCTCCGGTTCTTCTGCTCCCAGCAGTTCTGAGAGCTCTTCCGCCTCAAACCCCCAGGTTCCTGTCGTTGTAGACGAACCTGCATCTGAGGTCGGGCCCCACTCGGCTTTCGCACCGGGCATCATTCCGTGTTCCTCGACCTCGGAGGAACTCCTTCTGATAAGGGTTCAGTACGGAGTTCCTCTGGAGTACGATTTGGAACTGTCAGGCCCTTCTGACCGGGCCAGTAATCCTCCACCCGGTCGCTTCTGTTTATATCAAGAAGTGTTCCGCGCCGGACTCTGGCTCCCACTTCCTTCTTTTGTTGCCGTCTTCTTTCGCTTTTTAGACATCTCCTTGGCTTCCGCGGCCCCGAACTCCTTTAGGTTCTTGATAGGATTCCTTTCCCTCTGCCACGTAGTCGAGGTTCAGCCATCTCTCTCCTTGTTTAGGCACTTCTATACCTTAAAACACCACCCTTCGGCGAAGGACTGGTGGTACTTCTCCCCCCAGTTCGGCAAGAAGGGGTTGCTGAAAGGCGCCCCTTCTTCGATCCATAATTGGAAGGAGAAATTCCTCTTCGTTCACTGCCCGACCTTGAGTCTGGGCCTGCCCCCTTGGGGCTCTCTGAGGGATTCTATCCGTCGGGCTCCCAACCTGGGGGAGGATGACCTTTAGGCCGCCCAGAAGCTTCTAGCCTATCCCGCTTCTTCGCTTCCTAATCTCCTGAGGGAGCAGTTTCTCTTCAACATCGGCCTGAGTCCCCAGGATCCAGCGAGTATTCATCTTATCTTTTCTTTCTTTGTCTTTCTTCGCTTCTTCTCTTTACCTTTTCTTCCCTCTCTCTCTTTTCTTCTTTTCTTCTTTCTTCCTTTTTTTTTTTTTTATACTTCTGACTCTTGATGGATTGGTGTTGCTTCTTTTTCCCCTTTTTTCTTTCTTCTTTCTCTTCTTTTTTTTTTTTCTTTAGGGATGGACGTCGAAGCAACGCGGATGCTCGTCCGGGGCATGAGGGCCCAGAAGAAGAAGGGCGCGGCGACCTCTGGATCGGCGAAGAGGGCCAAGGTGGAGGAGACGAACTTGGCTGCGCCCGTCCAGGCGGCCCCGACCATCGACATTTCTTCGGATGTCGAGCTAGCGGTCCCCCGGGCTTCCTCGAGGAGTCCGCCGACCGGGACCCCCGCCCCGGGAGTTCGCTCTACGGAGGCGCCCATCGTGGGGAGGAGGAGAAAGATGGTGGCTCGCAGAGCGAGTAGCCACCGAGCTACTGCAGACGAGTCCGTCTGCTCCGAGGAGGGGGCGGATAATCTCTTCAACGACAGGGACCTGGTCAGGCGGCTGATTGACGGCTGCATTTTGTCAAATGTCGTGGAGAGGATCGACCGCGCCGACCCTGAGCAGCGGGCTTGGGACACTTTGGGATCTTTCCTTGAGGTAAGTGGATCTTTATTTATACGGCTACTTGGCCTTTGTTCTCATTCCCCAGCCGCCCTTGCAGATTAGGCACCAAATCGTCGCCTATGTCGAGGTGGCGAGCCACGCGAGGAGGGATGTCCTTCAGGCAGAGGAACGCTGTCGGGCCGAGGTTGCCCGCCTCCAAGCCAAGACGGCTGAAGTTGCCGCCCTCCAGGAGGAAGTTGCCACCCTCCAGGAGGCCCTGAAAAGGGAGAAGTAGACCCGGGAGGAGGAGAGGCAGGCCCTGGAGGAATCGGTGAGGAAGGCAGAGGCCGAGGTCGCCCACTTGGTCGAGCAAACTCCGACCCTGGTCTCGGAGGCCAGGGCCCTTGCGGTGGAAAAATTCAAGGCCTCCGCGGAGATGAGGGACTTAAATGTCCAATTCGGCCAGGAAGCATTCACCAAGGGGTTCGAGCTCTGCCAAGAGAAGGTGGCCGGCAAATTCCTCGAGCTCGACCTCAGCTTCCTTGAGGAGTCTGAAGATGAAGCCGGTCCTTCGTCGGCCGCCACCGCTGTCGTAACCCCCGCGCCAAGTTCTCCACCCCCTGCCCCTGAGGTCTGAAACCTCGGACCTGTGTATTTTTTTTCTTTGTCGCAACTTTTCTTTCCCGTTTGTCTTCTTCAAAAATCATTCAATAAAGTAGAATTCTTGTTGCGGACGGCTTTTCCTTCCTCTTCCCTCCTTCTCCCTACTTTTCTTCCTGCGATGAATGCTCTTTGACGCCTTTACCTTCCGATGTCAGAGTCACGCAGAAGCACTCCCCCTGCCCTTGGGGGTCCCACTGAAATCGGCGGTCCAGCGGTTGAAAAAGGAGGTCCTTCACCTGATGAAGAAGTTAAAGAAGACGGAAATCGAGCTCCGCAAGTTGAAAGAAGGTTATTCTGAAGCCGCCGCTGAGGCCGCTCACTTTCGGAATTTCCACGTGAAGGAGATCATGGACTATAGTCGGAGGAAGGCTAACTTCACAAAGGAGCTCGAGGAATACAAAAAGAGCTCCAGCGACCAGATTTGGGCCCAGGCCGCCAAGATCAGCGCCCTTAAGGTGGAACTGTCAGCTGCGAAGGGGAAGATCGGCCAGCTGGAGGGAAATTCATCCCGGCTCTTGGCCCGGGTTGATGATGAACAGAGGTGGTCGCAGAAGGTCTCCGACCTTCAAAAGCAGCTTCAGGACACCGAGGTGAGCCACGACGTGCAGCGGGCTAGCTGGCGCAGGCAGGTGGAAGAGTACAAGGGGAGATTCCGGACGGCGGCCGATGAAGTTGTTCGTCTCCAGAGGCAGCTGGTTAACAGGGCGCAGATTATTTCCGCCCAGGATTCTGAAGAGCTCCAAGCCCTGAGGGGCACCATTGAGGGGATCTTTGTCTCCCTCGGGGAGAAGACAGCCGAGCTGCAACAAGTAAAAATCTAGCTGGCGCTCGAGCGGCGGGCCGTTGCGGACGCGGAGGCGGAGTCCGAAGTTTTGAGGAAGAGGCGTCGAGAGGCGGAAGCTGAGAGTCGGCAACTTCGTCGGGCGCTTGAGGACGCGCTGTAGAAGAGGGAAGAGCTAGAAGAAGAAATAGAGAATCTGAGGCAGTCTTGGTCGAGGGACGGAGTAGATAACTCTAGGTCGGAGGGAGCAGGGCCTTCTTAGAGCTTGCTTTTGCTTTTCTGTTTTTTTTTTTTTTCATGTAGTTACTTCCTTTTTGTCGTTCTGCCCTTCTTTTCCTGACTTTGTAGTGTGTATATCAGAGATAGAATGAAAAAGGACGTTTTGTGTTACCTCGTCCGCGCGTTGCATTAACATTGCTGTCTGTCGAACCATTACGGTTGTTTGGTTTGTCTGATGTAGATGTCGTAAAAAAAAGGGGGGGGGCTTTTTCCTTTCATCCAGCCTTGATAGACGGCCAGATTTTGCCACCATTAACCCTTGCTGCAGAAGTCGTGGGTGGAGCCCGGCTCCCGTAGGAGTCTGGGTGAAGTCTCCCCTAGCATCGTAGTCGGAACCCGGCTCCCTTAGGAGTCCGGGTGAAGTCTTCCTGGGTGTTGTGGATGGAACCCGGCTCCCTTAGGAGTCTGGGTGAAGTTTTCCCGGGTGTTGTAGATGGAACCCGGCTCCCTTAGGAGTCCGGGCCTTCCCCTTAAACAAGGGCGAGGTTTCCCTTCCGTTCCCGGCTTGGCTGTGGGGGCGCGTTAGGGCGTTGTAAGGCCTCTCCCCCCTTCCGGTCTTAAAAGAACCGGGCCTTCGACTTTGCTCATGTCAGGACGAGGTTCTCCTCCTATTCCTGACATGGCTGTGGGGGCACATTAGGGCATTGCAAGGCCTCTCCCCCCATCCGGTCTAAAAGAACCGAGCCTTTGACTTTGCTCATGTCAGGACGAGGTTCTCCTCCTGTTCCTGACATGGCTGTGGGGGCACATTAGGGCATTGCAAGGCCTCTCCCCCCATCCGATCTAAAAGAACCGGGCCTTTGACTTTGCTCATGTCAGGACGAGGTTCTCCTCCTGTTCCTGACATGGCTGTGGGGGCATATTCGGGCGTTGTAAGGCCTCTCCCCCCATCCGGTCTAAAAGAACCGGGCCTTTGACTTTGCTCATGTCAAGACGAGGTTCTCCTCCTGTTCCTGACATGGCTGTGGGGGCATATTCGGGCGTTGTAAGGCCTCTCCCCCCATCCGGTCTAAAAGAACCGGGCCTTTGACTTTGCTCATGTCAAGACGAGGTTCTCCTCCTGTTCCTGACATGGCTGTGGGGGCACATTCGGGCGTTGTAAGGCCTCTCCCCCCATCCGGTCTAAAAGAACTGGGCCTTTGACCTTGATCCTGTCAGGACGAGGTTCTCCTCCTGTTCCTGACATAACTTCATTTTTGAAGGGGTCATATCCAATCATACTAAATCCACACCAGGTGGGGAGAGTACGTTAAGCAGAAAAAAATGTAGATTCAAGGTGTAAGTGATACATTTACAGGTGTTCCGAGCCTCACGGTCACGGGTAGCCCGCTCCTCCTTGAGGCCCTCCGACGATCGAGTCGATAGTCCCGATGGGAGGCCGGTCCCCGGGTTGCTCCTCCCTTCTTGGTGGTTCAGGCTGTGGAAGGGTTCTTGGCCGGTCTCCTCTACCCTCTGGCCTGCGGCGGATGAATCTGTCGAGTCGACCTCGTCGAATGAGCTCTTCGATTTCATCCTGGAGCTGGATGCATTCCTCTGTGTCGTGGCTGTGGTCGCGGTGGTAGAGGCAAAATTTGTTGGGGTTGCGCTTCCCGGGGTGTGTGCACATCCTCTCCGGCCTAGGGAGCTGCTCCCTGACCTCCATTAATACTTGGGCCTTCGAGACGTTGAGGGGGGCGTAGTTGCGGAATCTTCCCGGTGGGGAACCCCGCCGAACCCCACGTTCCGGGCTTCTTTGCCTGCGTGCCCCAGGTGGAGTATGGGCGCGCTTACGCCCGGGAGGGGATCGAGAGCGTAGCCGGGCTTCCTTTGGCTTTTTCTCAATGGCGGGTTTACTCAAATCTCCCGCCTGCCGTTCCCTCGCCGTCTCTTCATCCTTCATCCTGAAGGCTTTTTCCGCTCGGGCGTATCCCTCAGCCCGAGCCAGCAAATCGACAAAATCCATGGGATACTTCTTCTCCAGGGAAAACAACAGATCATTCTTCTGGAGGCCGCCCTTTAGGACGGCCATGGCCACTGATTGGTCCAAATTTCGAACTTCCAATGCCGTGACATTGAAGTGGTTGATATAGGCCCGTATGGACTCCCCTTCCCTCTGCTTGATGTTGATGAGGGACTCCGAACCCTTCCGGGGGTGCCGGCTGCTGACAAAATGGGCCACGAATTGGTGGCTCATTTGATCGAAGGAAAAGATGGTACCCGATTTCAAAGCCGAGTACCAGTTCCTCGCTGCTCCCTTCAAAGTAGACGGGAAAGCCCGGCAAAGGATGGCGTCAGGAGCACCGTGAAGCAGCATCATCGTCCGGAAGGCCTCCAAATGATCAATCGGGTCCGAAGTCCCGTCGTAGCTTTCGAACTGGGGAAGCTTGAAGTTCGACGGGATCGGTTCCTGCATTATCACCTGGGAGAAGGGAGGGTCAGTACAAATATCCTCACCCTAAGCGGGAGGCACATGGCGGAGTTCTTCAATCCGCCGGTACATCTCCTGGAGCCTCCGGTCCAGGAAATCCTCTCGACTTTGAGTCTCGAGGGTCCTCTGGCAGAACGGGGGCAGGGATCTTCCTGGGGTAGAGTCGTGGTCCGATTGAGGGCTCTCCACTCTTGGGTCCATTTTTCCAGGAAGGATGGGGCGGCTGGCCCAGGTGGCCCATCCTGCCGTCGGGTTCTGACATCCCGACGATGTCTTTTTCGGGTGCATCGATGCCTGCGGCTGCTGCTGCTGCATCGCTTGCACAGCTTCGACGAGGCCTTTGACCTGCTGTGCCAGCAAGTCAAACTGCTCCGTGCCGACCGCCACTGTCGGAGGAGGAGGAGGAGGAGGTTGAGAAACAGGAGGGGAGGCCGGAGCCTGAGATCTGACCGCGGAGTCCATGGACCGTCGCGTGGACGCCTTGCACGGAGGCATCGAGTATGGATCTCACGGGGAGGGGGCAAGGAGTGGATGTCGGAGGAGATGATCGGGGTGGCTCCGTTGAACGCTCCTTTAAGAACAAGGGTACTGCGAAGACACAGACCCTTCCTCTAGCGCCAATCCTGTTGGTGCAAAAATCTGCCGGTGCTGGATGAGCTGGAGTCGGGGAAGTCGCGGTCGCCGTCGGGACCTGCAAAAGAAGTCTAAACCGGAGGTGGGGTTACTCCGGCAAGACCCTCCGACGCTTAAGTCAGTTCTCTGCCTCAACAAGAATGGAGTGCTCGAACGGAGAATTTAGCAGAGTTTTGAGATAAGAAATGAGCTTATAGAATAACGTATCTGGGTCCTCCTTTTTATAGGCGGAGGAGGTAACGGGTGGATGGCGACGTTTGTAACCGCCTGATAGTGGGCCGTCGAGAGTCAGGCGGGATTTGCTACGAAGAGTAGGGGAGTAGACCCGTGGACATCGCTGGGGTGTGCCACATGGAATCTGCCGCGGGAAGTGGGGCGGCGTTTGCTGCTGCGTTTTGCCAGCGGATGGGAGAATCGTGCGATATCCGTCGCAGGAGGTGGAGCAGGATTGGGGCCGTTTATCGTGGCCTGTCATGTAGTAATGGAGCCGCGTGGGGTCTGCCGCAATGAGTGGAGCAGAATCATGGCCGTTGATACAGCCTGTCAGAGGATAATAGGGTCACGTAGGGTCTGCCGTAGTGAGTGGAGCAAAATCATGGCCGTTGATACAGCCAGGGGATGCGGGTCTATCGGCCGAAGCTGGGGGCTGATGGCGAAGCCCGGCTCCCGTAGGAGTCTGGGCGGAGTCTTCCTGCAATCAAGGTTAACGGCGAAGTCCGGCTCCCGTAGGAGTCCGGACAGTGCTTACTAGCGGTTGAAGTTGAGGACGGAGCCCGGCTCCTGGAGGAGTCCGGACGGAGCCCAGCTCCTGGAGGAGTCCGGGCGGAGCCCGCTTGCGGTTGACGTTATCGACGGAGTCCAGCTCCCGTAGGGGCCCGGACGAAGTCTGTCTTCGTCTGCTGGAGTCGAGGATGAAGCCCGGCTCCCGTAGGAGTCCGGGCGGAGTTTTCCTGCAATCAAGGTTAAAGACGAAGTCCGGCTCCCGTAGGAGTCCGGACAGCGCTTACCAGCGGTTGAAGTTGAGGACGGAGCCCGGCTCCCGTAGGAGTCCGGGTGGAGTCTACCCACTGTTGATGTCGTCGGTGGAGTCCGGCTCCCGTAGGAGTCCGGATGAAGTCTGTCTTCATTTGTTGGAGTCGAGGATGAAGCCTGGCTCCCGTAGGAGTCCGGGCGAAGGTTTCCTGCAATCAAGGTTAAAGGCGAAGTCCGGTTTTCGTAGGAGTCCGGACAGCGCTTACCAGCGGTTGAAGTTGAGGACGGAGTCTGGCTCCCGTAGGAGTCCGGATGGAGTCTACCCACTGTTGATGTCGTTGGCGGAGTCCGGCTCCCATAGGAGTCCGGATGAAGTCTGTCTTCATTTGTTGGAGTCGAGGACGAAGCCCGGCTCCCATAGGAGTCCGGGTAGAGGTTTCCTGCAATCAAGGTTAAAGGCGAAGTCCGGCTCCCGTAGGAGTCCGAACAGCGCTTACCAGCGGTTGAAGTTGAGAACGGAGTCCGGCTCCCGTAGGAGTCCGGGTGGAGTCTACCCACTGTTGATGTCGTCGGCGGAGTCCGGCTCCCGTAGGAGTCCGGGTGAAGTCTGTCTTCATTTGTTAGAGTCGAGGACGAAGCCCGGCTCCCGTAGGAGTCCGGGCGGAGGTTTCCTGCAATCAAGGTTAAAGGCGAAGTCCGGCTCTCGTAGGAGTCCGGACAGCGCTTACCAGCGGTTGAAGTTGAGGACGGAGTCCGGCTCCCGTAGGAGTCCGGATGGAGTCTACCCACTGTTGATGTCGTCGGTGGAGTCCGGCTCCCATAGGAGTCCGGATGAAGTCTGTCTTCATTTGTTGGAGTCGAGGACGAAGCCCGACTCCCGTAGGAGTCCGGGCGGAGTGGTCAAGCAGTCGATCCCGCTGAGGACTTCGGCTGTGGTCACTTTTATACCCAACAAATGGCTTTAGCCACTTTCCAGTGATTTTCTCCAGGATCAGATTGGTATCTACTCACTACTCCTAGTGAGTATGCCACATCTAGTCTTGTACATGTCATGGCGTACATGATAGATCTCACGGCTGAAGCATATGGGACTCTACTCATACACTCTCTCTCTCTTCTGGAGTTGTCGGACAATCATTCTTAGAGAGAGAAATTCCTTGGCCTATCGGTAGATAGACCTTCTTAAAATTTTCCATGCTAAACCTCTTTAGCACAGTGTCTATGTACATGGACTAAAATAACCAAGCATCCTTTTAGATCTATCCCATAGATCTTCATCCCTAGGATGTAGGATGCTTCACCCAAGTCCTTCATGGAGAACTGTGATGACAACCAAACTTTTATTTCCTGTAGTGCGGGGATGTCATTCTCGATTAAGAGAATATCATCCACGTACAAGACAAGGAATACCATAACTGGACCATTTGCCCATTTATAGATGCAGGGCTCTTCTCCATTCTTAATGAAGCCATACGTTTTGATCACCTTATCAAAATGCAAGTTCCAACTCCGAGAAGCTTGCTTCAATCCATAAATGGATCTCTGAAGCTTACACACCTTGGACTCATCTATGGATGTAAACCCCTCAGGTTGTATCATATACACCTCTTTGGTCAGCTCTCCATTCAGAAAAGCTGTCTTTACATCCATCTGCCAGATCTCATAATCCAGATGGGCAGCTATTGCAAGCATTATCCGAATGGATTTGAGCATTGCCATAGGAGAAAATGTCTCATCATAGTCAATACCATAACGTTGACGATAACCCTTGGCGACCAGACGGGCTTTATAGGTCTCCACCTTTCCGTCTACGCCCCTCTTCCTTTTGAAGACCCATTTACACCCAATGGGTTTAACCCCTTCAGGTGGGTGAACCAATGTCCATACATCGTTGACCTTCATGGACTCCATTTCAGATTTCAAGGCTTCAAGCCATTTCTCAGAATTAGATCTCTGCATTGCATCCATATAGGTGATCGGATCCTCATTATTCTCATGAAATTCGATGGGATCATCATTTCGGACCAAAAAACTGTAGTATCTGTCCGGCTGATGCGGTACTCTATCGGATCGCCTTAATGGTGTAGGTACATTGGGCTTCGGATATGATCTAATCATATCAGACTGAGGTTCAGCTATTGGTGTCAGTTTTTCTACCTATTGAACTTCATCAAGTTCAATCTTAGAGGCAACGGTTCCTTCACCAAGGAACTTCTTTTCTAAAAAGATTGTCTTAAGGCTGACGAACACCTTTTGTTCATCAGCATGGTAGAAAAAATATCCTTTTGTCTCTTTGGGGTACCCTATGAATGAGCATTTGTTAGACCTAGGTCCAAGTTTGTCTATGACTAATTGTTTGACATAGACCGGACACCCCCAGACCCTAAGGTGTGAAAGTGCTGGCTTACGTCCCATCCATATCTCATATGGAGTCTTAATTACAGACTTACTTGGAACCCTATTTAACAGATAACAGGTCGATTCGAGTGCATATCCCCAGAAGGATATCGACAAGCTAGCAAAACCCATCATGGATCGGACCATGTCTAACAGAGTCTGATTTCTCCTTTCAAACACACCATTATGCTGTGGTGTTCCTGGAGGAGTCCATTAGGAGAGAATCGCATTCTCTACTAGATATGTGAGAAATTCACTAGAAAGGTATTCTCCTCCTCGATCAGATCGAAGAGTTTGAATACTCTTCTCAGTTTATTTTTCTACTTCACTTCGGAATCGTTTGAATATTTCAAATGAATCCGACTTATGTTTCATCAAATAGACATATCCATATCAGGATAGGTCATCTGTGAAAGTTATGAAGTAGAAATATCCACCTTTAGCACTGGTGCTCATGGGCCCGCATACATCAGTATGTATTAGGCCCAAGAGCTCAGTAGCTCTCTCACCTTTTTTAGTAAAAGGTGGCTTAGTCATTTTACCAAGATGACAGGACTCACAGGTTGAAAGTGATTCACAATCACTGACTTCGAGAATTTCCTCTTGAGTCAACATGTTTATTCTGTTCTTGTTTATATGACTTAGCCTACAGTGCTATAAGTAGATATCTGACACACTATCTAATCTAGGATGCTTGCCAGTAGAATAGACTCTTATCGGGCTTTATCTTTCTGGTCTGGCCCTGCACTGATGTCCTAGCCTGAACATGCACCTTCTTCACTTTTTTCTTCTTGTTCTTTTTCTCTTTCTTAAAGAGTCGAGAACCAGAAGACGATCCTCCCACTAAGTTCACCGACTCCTTATGGAGTTGGTAATCTTTCTCAAAGTTCTGAAGCAACCCCAGTAACCCGTGGTAGTTTACTTCATACTTTATCATTCTATAATGAGGAATGGGAGATAAGACTTGGGCAGCGAGTTTAGTATTGCATCTTTCCCAAGCTGCTCATGCAAGGAAAAGTCGAGCTTGCTCAATCGTTCCATCAGCTCGATCATGTATAATACATGATCAGTGACAGAGGCACCATCCCGTATTTTGGCGTTGAAGATGGCACAACTAGTCTTGTGCCTCTCCACGTCATCGGGTGTGCCAAAGGAATCCTCCAACACTTGAAGCATGTCCTTTGGCTGAGCTGTCTCGAATCTGCGACTGAACTCATCGCTCATAGCAGCCAGCATGATACAGCGCACCGTGGTCCGGTCACTGAGCCACTTCTGGTAAGTGTCTCTGGCTGTTCCACGTGCATTGACAGCTGGCTCCTTAGGTGCAGGATCCATTATCACATATAGGATCCATTCATGCTTCAGGACTATCTTCAACTTTCGGTACCAGCTACCGAAGTTGGGTCCCACCAACTTATCATTGTCCAACAACGATCGGAGCGATAGGGAAGTGGCCATATTTGCACAAAGAAGAACCATAACCTAATTAGTAATTGATTCATTAAACCTAAAGATTTGGACTTTAATCAAAAGGTTTCTCCCACTATTTTATTCGAATTGGTAGCCTCTACCTCCAATTCGAGGAATTACCCTAATTCCTTAGTGGGTACTAGAATCCACTTAGACTGCACACAAGCCCAACTTTGCTTGGCCAACCCATGTTCATCTAAAGGTAGGTTCATAACCAATTGTTTCTCTAAACAATTTCTAGTAATTTTAATTTTGCCCTAGAAACCTAATCAGTAGGCTTTGGCCTCCACTGTAAGGACACGGTTAGATCCAACCATTAACATGATCATACTTGGTGTATCTAACCAACGAATGATTAAGCCCAACTTTGGTTGGCTCACCTAACCACCATTAGAGAGACACTTTCAAGTCATCATATGATGAGTGATAATTCCATTAGTCAACAAGCACCAGGCCTTTGGGTCTGCAATGATTATTGAGTTAATGGACTCATTATCAAACACCTTAATGGGAGGCTATGACTCAGTTATCTCCATAACTTTATCATTTTAAGGACCTAATAATTTTAGAGGATTTAAATAATATAGAGGATGAGGTCAGATGAACCAGCTTATCATGATCCTCCCACTGGCTTCACCAAGTCAGCTTAAGGGAGACCATTAAAAGGGCTGGTCTAGGAGCACCTAAATCAGTCACACTGATTTACCTAGCTGACATGGGTCAGCTCGAATAGTCAAGTGATCCGATCAAAATATAATTTCACCAAGAGGCCAGGTAAGTTCGATCAGTGGGAGGGTCTGCCAAAGCTTGCCTTAGACACCATCAGAAATGGCCAGGTAAGTGGGCTCCCAATTAAAAACCACTGGTCTGGTTTACCTTAGACACCTACTAGTTTAATTAGTTTTGATTAGATCAACCTAACAGTTAGTGCTAGACCGCTTAGCCAAGAATCAAGTCCATTTGGTTCTCGTTAAAGACATGGACTTGACCAACTACAACTATTGTAATTGGTCTAGAGAATCCTTGACCTAATCTAAGACAACAATCGACTAGATTTAGTCAATTCTCTAATTAAGTCCATCTTTAATCTAACCATAGGTCTAACCCAATTAATGGACCTAATTCTCACTAACCCATTAACCCAATGTGTTATGATTTGGGTCTTAGGTTCTTCAATTCACAATCTTAGAACCTAATCAAACAACTTCTTAATTCTTAATTAAGTTTTGGGCTGAGGGTTGGGTTCGGCTTTTCAAAAAATAATTTTTATATTGGTAAAATAATTTTACAATATGATTCTACCAACCATATTGCATGTTTGATTCATAATCAAGATACAAGTGAAATAAACATGAAACTACTTTAGATCTAATCTAAACAGGTTCATGTAATTGAAACAATTTCAACTTTAAATAATTTCTTTGCACAAAAATTATTAACAAAGAGATTTTATTTTAGATTTAAATATCTTTTAAATCTAATAAATTATAAATTTAATCTAGATCATATCTAATAAATTTATGATTAAAGATAGATCTACACAAACTAGGACAACCTTTGCACTGTAAGGGGTAAACCTTACAGTAGGACAACCTTGCAGTTTGTGATTGATCTAAAATTTTAATTTCAGATTTAATAATCAGATTATAAATTAGATCTAATCTAAGAAATAATCTAAGCATGTATAAATAATCATGTAATAAAGAATCTAGGCTCTGATACCAATTGTTGGAACCAGATCTAAGGTTTCAGGGTTAGATCTTGAAACTTTTTCAAGATCATACAGCGAAAGACTAAAATAAATCAAAATTTATTTTTTAAAACCAAAAAATCCCTAGATCTAAGATCTTATTATATTATTATTACATAAAATTTAATTATAAATTAAAATATATAAATATAACATGAACTACATGTTGATCATATCAACATGTTTCTATACTACATCTAATGTATGTATTAAACAATAGATCAGATCTATTACTTTGCAAGTTAGACGTTCTAACCTTACTGATCCAGGCTTAAGGATGATGTTGCAAGACGCACATGTGTCCGGCCTCTAGAAGTCATCCACACAAGCCCACGAATCTCGATCAGAAGTCCTGCTTCAGGAAATCAGCACAGTATGCTAGTACTGCGCTAATCCTTCTTTGATGGTTGATCAGGTGCCTCCTTCTTCTTGATTTGGACTCTTTCAAAGATGAAAAGTAGAAGGAGGAGTTTCAGATCTGAGATGCTCTCAGGAAACTCAAGATGGAGAGAGGAAAGATATGAAAACTAACAACCCTAGAAGAAGACCCTCTTCTTCTTCTCGTTTCTCTCTCTAGACACCCTAACTTGTGTCTTTTATATCTCCATGACCCAAATATATTTCTCTCTAATTTTTGGATGACTCAAAGGTCTCTCAAATATCTATCTTTTTCGAAAATTTCATGAAGAAAATCATTTTATACAGAGAGATATGATAGAGTCCTTGTCTAGGTCAAATACTTAGTCAAGGCTTATCCAAATATGGCAAGATAAGGGGCGCCCAACTCTTGAGCACCTCCTCCTTATTTTTATGCATGGACCACAAAAAAAGGGTGCATAATGTATATCCTAAAAGCCATGAAAATTTCAAAAAAAAATTGGATAAATTCAGTGCAAAATTGAAAGAGTTTTGGATTTCTAAAACTCTATCTCATAGAATTCGAAATTCAAACTTATTCCTTTTTTCATTTGATCCAAACCACCTTCCATGTAAGAAAGAAGAGAGGAAACCTTTTGTGAACATGGGAGAGACCTGGGAGAGGGCTTTTGTTGCACAAAATAAGTGGAGATTGGCATTGAATAAGAGAGAGGGTGTGGGGAAGGCTTATATGGCGCAAGGTGGAATCCTAGTCTTACTAGGATTCTATCTTATGACTTGTTTAAATTTGGTTTCTCAAATCAAATCAAATCAAAATTAGATCAACCTAATTAAAATAGGTCTTAACCCAATTAAGAACCTAATTTAATCAAATTAAATTAGATTTAAATTTGATTTAATTTTCAAATCAAATTAGAAATTAGATTGACCCAAGTTCTAGTTGAACTAGGACTAGTTTTTTTCTTGCACTTGGCTTATCCAATAAACCAATTGGACTTGATCCAATCAAGCCCAAACCAAATCTAATTAAATCATATTTAATTAGACTTAATCTAAATCCATTGGCTTAATCAAATTAAGTCAATTAGCAATCGAATTGCTAATCGATCCTCCTGCAACAATGTCAATCGTATTGATCATTTAACCCTAGAACGATTCTTAATCGTTGATCAACCATCCGATCAGATCATGAACTCTAATGTGTGTGACCTCATAGGTTTGAACCTAAGCCAGTAGCACAGAAATAAATTTCTGTACCAATCGAAGTGACCATCTAGCAATGATACCCGACGACCGGATAGGTCGAATGCGTAGAACAATATCCTTAGAATCCATGCGGATATAGTTTTCATATAATTCATCCCCTTGACCAAAATGATCATAGGACACCCCAGAGTTTAACTGTCAACTCTGATCAAGTTGTCCACATTGTATTTCAAAATATCAAATCCATCTGATGGATTACCCTGGCCAAGGTTTTGCTAAATTGAAATACAGTGACTCATTCTTCTCCAACTCTTGGAGTGGTCAATCCCATCTCGATCACACTCTGACTTTGCAAGTACTTGACTGTGCCCAGAAGCCTTCCATCCTTGAATTAGAAATTCAGTTAGTCCAGTACCAAAGCACAGTGAGTTGCTTGCAAGTCACTGAGGTGATCTCAAGTCTAAGGGACACTTATACCTATATCCCATCAGAGACATTCTCGACAGCAGAATGCTCTGGAGTTGGTCATGTTCAATGATGATGTACCCTTACATCTTACCTATATGCCATACCAGTGTCTCCACACTCCTTGGTTAAGAGGACAACCAATCCATATGGCCTACAGCGACCTATGCTCGATAGAAGCTGTCGTCCTTATTAACAGCCTATCATTTGGTCGTGAACAGTTTTAAGGACTAATCGATAAATTCTCTCTTTATCGAACTTAAATAGTCCTAAGGACTTCATCATAACAACGGAGTTCATTAGAAGATGAAAGCTTATGATGAAGATGCCAAATATATTTTATTTATTAACAAATCAATTACAATACTTGGTTGCTCAACCGTCAAAAGCTTGACGATTGGCTTTTTGGGACACATTTCCCAACAATATCATCTTGAGTTGTTTGCTTATGTAATGTTCTTTATTATGTAGATTAATGGCTTCTTCACTTTCACTTTGCTCCATTTTGGATACAAATAAATTGACTGGTACCAACAATGTGGACTGGTTGAGAAATCTTAAAATAGTACTTAGTCAAGAGAAGCTTTCTTACATCCTCAATACCCCTGACATTGAGCCAGTTGGGGAGGATACCACAGAGGAAGAAAAAGCCACATATAGGATGTGACAAAATGATTCTTTAACTGTCAAGTGTATCATACTTGCCTCTATGACAAATGAGTTGCAGAGGCAGCATGATAGCATGGACACTCATTCCATATTACTCAATTTAAAAGAGCTTTACGGGGAACAGAGTAGGACTGCTAGATATGAGATATCTAAGCAGTTATTACAAGCCAAAATGGCAGAGTCATCCATACAAAACCATGTTTTGATGGTTATTGACCTGATCACTCGATTAGCTCAATTAGGTTTTGTTATGGATGGGAAGTTGAGTCAGGATCTAATCCTGCAATCACTCTCAGAATTATTTTCTCAGTTTGTCGTGAACTATCACATGAACAAACTGAATTCTTCCTTGCCTGAGCTGTTAAATATGCTCAAGACATCAGAGAGCCATATCAAGAAGGATAAGGCTTCTCTTCTTCTTGTGGATGGGATCTCCAAGAAGAAGGCAGGCAAAAAGGGTTCTAAAAGGAGGCTGAACCCTAAAGGTGGCATAAATAAGAAGAAGAAAGGAAAGAAGACCTTCGGACAGTCAACCTGCATTCACTGTGGCAAGGCAGGTCATTGGAAAAGGAATTGCAAGGTTTACCTTGCAACAGTGAAGACTGGTGCAAATAATGCACCAAAAGGTATGTATAAGATACATACAATATTATCATTGAATTCTTCCATTTCAAATTCTTGGGTATTGGGTACCGTCTGTGGTTTTCATATCTGCAAATCGTTGCAGGGGTTGCAAAAAATTAGAAGTTTGAGGAAGGGAGACTTTGAGCTCTATGGTGCTGGAGGAGAGTCTATCCAAGTAGAAGCTGTAGGGACAAATATCTTGAAGTTTCCTTCTGGGAAGATCTTAGAGCTAACAAATTATTATTACATGCCTAAGATCATTAGAAATATTGTATCTCTACCCTTGTTGATAAAATAAGGATATCAAATATTTGTAACGAGCAATGGTTGCTCCATTAATTTTTCTAATGAAATAATTTGCCATGGCATTTTTGACAATAGTTTGTTGACTCTATGTTTGAATGATAATATTTTTCATGTTAATGAAAATAGAAAATATAAGAGAGATAATATAAATAATATCTTACTTTGGCATTGTCGACTTGGTCATATCAGTGAGACTAGGATTAACAAGTTGTACAAAGAAAAATTCTTTGATCCTTATGATTATGAATCATTAGGAACTTGTGAATTATGTCTCATGGGTAAAATGACCAAGACTTCATTTAGTGGACATGGAGATAGGACAAACGAGTTGTTAGGACTTATACATACAGATGTATGTGGCCCTATGACAACCCAGGTCAGAGGTGGATACTCTTATTTTATTATATTTACAGATAATTTATCTAGGTTTGGATATGTGTATCTTATGAAACATAAATTCGAAGCCTTTGATAAATTCAAAGAGTGTCAAAGTATGGTCAAAAAACAAACTGAAAAAAGTATAAAAATCCTTTGATCTGATTGAGGAAAAGAATACTTATCCAGTGAATTTTTGGACCATTTTAAGGTAAAGGGAATTATCTTTGAATGGACACCTCCTTATACGCCACAATTAAATGGTGTAGCCAAAAGGAGAAATCGTACCTTATTAGATATGGTGCGGTCCATGATGTGCTTCATTGAGTTACCTATTTCCTTCTGGGGTCATGCTTTAGAGATCGCAATAATTATCTTGAATAGAGTACCTTCTAAATGTATATCTAGCACTCCATATGAGATATGGAGAGGTAAGAAATCCAATCTTAAATATTTTAAGATATGGGGATGTTCAGCATATGTCAAAAGAAATTTTAGACATAAGCTAGATGCTAGAGCAGATAAATATTTATTTGTAGAATATCCTAAGGATAGTATAGGATATCTATTCTACCACCCTACTGAACAAAAAATATTTGTAAGTAGGCATGCTACTTTCATGGAGAAAGAATTTATCCTAGAAAGAGGCAGTGGGAGAAATATTGAAATTAATGAAATTCTAAAAAAATAAATAGATATTTGTCAACCAAATATTCACATAAATAAAGAAGAACTAGAACACATAACTCCTATCCATAGGTCAGATAGGGTACGACATGTATCTAGAAGGTATGGATTCATTATTGGGAATAATGAAGCCCAAGTCATTGAGAATGACGAACCTTTGACCTATACGGAAGCTGTCATGAGTAAGGACTCAGACAAATGCCAGGATGCCATGAAATTCGAGATGGACTCCATGTACACCAACAAAGTATAGACTTTGGTTGACGCACCAAAAGGGATAAATCCTATTGGGTGCAAATGGGTCTATTAGAAAAAGATTGGAGCAGATGGTCAAATAGAAACCTATAAAGCCAGATTAGTGGCTAAAGGTTTCAGGCAAAAATAAGGTATTGATTATGATGAAATATTTTCACCTGTTGCCATGCTCAAATCTATTCAGATTATGCTTGCAATAGCAGCATACTATGATTATGAAATATGGCAAATGGATGTTAAGACCGCCTTCTTGAATGATTTTCTAGAAGATGAGGTCTACATGTCACAGCCAGAGGATTTTGTCTCAAATGACAGACCAAATCAGATATGCAGGCTTAAAAAATCTATTTATGAATTAAAGCAAGCCTCAAGGAGTTGGAACATCCGCTTTGACGTAACAGTCAAAGAGTTTGATTTCATCAAGAATGTGGATGAACCGTGTGTATACAAGAAGACTAGTGGGAGTGCTATAGTTTTCTTGATTTTGTATATGGATGACATACTCCTCATTGGGAATGATATCCCAATGTTACAATCAGTCAAGTTATGGCTATCTAATAAATTTTTCATGAAGGACTTGGGAGAAGAATCCAATATACTTGGAATTAAGATCTATAGAGATAGATCTAAAAGGATGCTAGGCTTATCTCAGTCTAAGTACATTGACTTAATACTGAAAAGGTTCAGTATGGATGGGAGTAAAAGAGGTTACTTACCCATGAGTCAAGGCATACATCTCTCTAAGAAGATGTCTCCTAAGACACCTGAAGAGAGAAATTGAATGAGTTCTATTTTTTATACTTCGACTGTAGGATCAATAATGTATGCTATGTTATATACCAGGCCTGATGTAGCTTATGCCTTAGGCATAGCCAGTAGATTTTAGGCTGATCCAGGAGAGGATCATTGGAAGGCTGTGAAAAATATTCTAAAGTACTTAAGAAGGACTAAGGATATTTTTCTTATATATAGTGGATCTGATCTTAAACTAGAAGGATACTCTGATTATAGTTTTTAATCAGACCCAGATGATAGCAAATCCATTTCAGGGTATGTCTTTACTTTGAATGGTGGAGTAGTGAGTTGGAAGAGTTCTAAGCAGCAGACTGTAGCTGACTCAATCATAGAGGCAGAATACATAGCTACAAGTGAAGCCGCCAAGAAAGCTATCTGGATGAAGAAGTTCATCACTGAATTGGGTGTTGTTCCTGAGATTGAGAACCCAGTACCACTTTATTATGATAATATTGGAGCAGTTGCTCAAGCAAAAGAATCCAGGTCTCATTATAAATCCAAGCACATTTTGAGACGCTTCCATCTCGTTTGTGAAATAATTGAAAGACAAGATGTTATTATTGAACGAGTAGACACAAAGAACAACATAGCGGATCCCTTCACTAAAGCTTTACCACAGCAACAGTTTGATCGCCATCTCAATTGTATGGGGTTGAAATATAAGAGAGATTGGCTTTAGTGCAAGTGGAAGATTGAAAGGAATATACCCTATAAGCCAATCAAAATATGTAATTTGATGGATATTCTTTTGTTTCCCAACTTATGTACTGATGTTTTAAATAAATAAAGGCATTTAATTCATCATATGCTATGTCATATTTTTGATTATGATGAACCCCATAAATTAGGACTATAGTTTTAGGATTATGATGTGATCATACCAGTAAGATCTAAAACCTTAAAACCCTAATTTTAAATATTCCTAGTCGATAGAACATTGAGTAAGGGATCAATATTTCCGATAAGACTGGTACATCCTGTGTATGCTCGATGGAGAGGATAATTGATCTCACAATTACTTGTGTATGACACGAATATAAGGATGTAAGTATGTTGGGAAATGTGTCCCAAAAAGTCAATCGTCAAGCTGTTGACGGTTGAACAACCAAGTATTGTAATTGATTTGTTAATAAATAAAATATATTTGGCATCTTCATCATAAGCTTTCATCTTCTAATGAACTCCATTGTTATGATGAAGTTCTTAGGACTATTTAAGTTCGATAAAGAGAAGATTTATCGATTAGTCCTTAAAATTGTTCACGACCAAATGATAGGCTGTTAATAAGGACGACAGCTTCTATCGAGCATAGGTCGCTGTAGGCCATATGGGTTGGTTGTCCTCTTAACCAAAGAGTGTGGAGACACTGGTATGGCATACAGGTGAGATGTAAGGGTACATCATCATAGAACGTGACCAACTCCAGAGCATTCTGTTGTCGAGAATGTCTCTGATGGGATATAGGTATAAGTGTCCCTTAGACTTGAGATCGCCTCAGTGACTTGCAAGCAACTCACTGTGCTTTGGTACTGGACTAACTGAATTTCTAATTTAGAGATGGAAGGCTTCTGGGCACAGTCAAATACTTGCGAAGTCAGAGTATGATCGAGATGGGATTGACCACTCCAAGAGTTGGAGAAGAATGAGTCACTGTATTTCAATTTAGCAAAATCTTGGCTAGGGTAATCCATCAGATGGATTTGATATTTTGAAATACAATGTGGACAACTTGATCAGAGTTGACAGTTGAACTCTGGGGTGTCCTATGATCATTTTGGTCAAGGGGATGAATTATATGAAAACTATATCCGCATGGGTTCTAAGGATGTTGTTCTACACATTCGACCTATCCGATCATCGGGTACCATTGCTAGATGGTCACTTCGATTGGTACAAAAATTTATTCTTGTGCTACCGGCTTAGGTTCGGACCTATGAGGTCACACACATTAGAGTTCATGATTCGATCGGATGGTTGATCAATGATTAAGAATCATTCTAGGGTTAAATGATCAATACGATTGACATTTAACCCAGTGCAAGTGTTGCAGGAGGATCGATTAGCAATTCGATTGCTAATTGGCTTAATTTGATTAAGCCAATGGGCTGAGATTATGTCTAATTAAATATGATTTAATTAGATTTATTTTGAGCTTGATTGAATCAAGTCCAATTGGTTTATTGGATAAGCCAAGTGCAAGGAAAAACTAGTCCTAGTTCAACTAGGACTTGGGTCAATCTAATTTCTAATTTGATTAAAAAATTAAATCAGATTTAAATCTAATTTAATCTGATTAAATTAGGTTCTTAATTAGGTTAAGACCTATTTTAATTAGGTTGATCTAATTTTGATTTGATTTGGTTTGGGAAACCAAATTAAAACAAGTCATGAGATAGAATCCTAGTAAGACTAGGATTCCACCTTGCGCCACATAAGCCTTCCCCACGCCCTCTCTCTTATTCAACGCCAATCTCCACTTATTTTGTGCGACAAAATCCCTCTCCCAGATCAACAAGGTTAGAACATCTAACTTGCAAGGTAATAGAACTGATCTATTGTTTAATACATACATTAGATATAGATAGAAACATTTTAATATGATCAACATGTAGTTCATGCTATATTTAAATATTTTAATTTTTGATTTAATGCTATATAATAATCATGTAATAGGATCTTAGATCTAGGGATTCTCTAGTTTTAGAAAATAAATTTTGATTTATTTTAGTCTTCCGCTGTATGATCTTGAAAAAGTTTCAAGATCTAACCCTGAAACCCTAGATCTGGTTCCTTCAATTGGTATCGGAGCAAGGTTCTTTATTACATGATTATTTATACATACTTAGATTATTTCTTAGATTAGATCTAATTTATAATCTGATTATTAAATTTAAAATTAAAATTTTAGATCAATCACAAACTGCAAGGTTGTCCTGCTGTAAGGTTTACCTCTTATAGTGCAAAGGTTGTCCTAGTTTTTGTAGATCTATCTTTAATCATAAATTTGTTAGATATGATCTAGATTAAATTTATGATTTATTAGATTTAAAAAATATTTAAATCTGAAATAAAATCTCTTTGTTAATAAATTTTGTGCAAAAAAAATTGTTTAAAGTTGAAATTGTTTCAATTACATGAACCTGTTTAGATTAGATCTAAAGTAGTTTCATATTTATTTCACTTGCATCTTGATTATGAATCAAACATGCAATATGGTTGGTAGAATGATATTATAAAATTATTTTACAAATATAAAAATTATTTTTTTGAAAAAGCCAAACCCAACCCTCAGCCCAAAACTTAATTAAGAATTAAGAAGTTGTTTGATTAGGTTCTAGGATTGTGAATTGAAGAACCTAAGACACAAACCATAACACATTGGGTTAATGGGTTAGTAGAAATTAAGTCCATTAATTGGGTTAGACCTATGGTTAGATTGAAGATGGACTTAATTAGAGAATTGACTAAATCTAATCAATTGTTGTCTTAGATTAGGTCAAGGATTCTCTAGATCAATTACAATAGTTGTAGTTGGTCAAGTCCATGTCTTTAACGAGAACCAAATAGACTTGATTCTTGGCTAAGCGATCTAGCATGAACTGTTAGGTTGATCTAATCGAAACTAATTAAACCAGTTGGTGTCTAAGGTAAACCAGACCGATGGTTTTTAATTAGGAGCCCGCTTACCTAACCATTTCTGATGGTGTCTAAGGCAAGCTTTGGCAGACCCTCCCACTGATTGAACTTACCTGGCCTCTTGGTGAAATTATGTCTTGATCGGATCACTTGACTATTCGAGCTGACCCATGTCAGCTAGGTATATCAGTGTGACTGATTTAGGTGCTCCTAGACCAGCCCTTTTAATGATCTCCCTTAAGCTGACTTGGTGAAGCCAGTGGGAGGATCATGATAAGCTGGTTCATCTGACCTCATCCTCTAAATTATTTAAATCCTCTAAAATTATTAGGTCCTTAAAATGATAAAGTTATGGAGATAACTGAGTCATAGCCTCCCATTAAGGTGTTTGATAATGAGTCCATTAACTCAATAATCATTGCAGACCCAAAGGCCTGGTGCTTGTTGACTAATGGAATTATCACTCATCATATGACGACTTGGAAGTGTCTCTCTAATGGTGGTTAGGTGAGCCAACCAAAGTTGGGCGTAATCATTCGTTGGTAAGATACACCAAGTATGATCATGTTAATGGTTGGACCTAACCGGATCCTTACAGTCGAGGCCAAAGCCTACTGATTAGGTTTCTGGGGCAAAATTAAAATTACTAAAAATTATTTAGAGAAACAATTGGTTATGAACCTACCCTTAGATGTACATGGGTTGGCCAACCAAAGTTGGGCTTGTGTGCAGTCTAAGTGGATTCTAGTACCCGCTAAGGAATTAGGATAATTCCTTGAATTGGAGGTAGAGGCTACCAATTCGAATAAAATAGTGGGAGAAACCTTTTGATTAAAGTCCAAATCTTTAGGTTTAATGAATCAATTACTAATTAGGTTATGGTTCTCCTTTTGCAAATATGGCCACTTCCCTATCGCTCCAATCATTAAGTTGGTGGGACCCAACTTCGGTAGCTGGTATCGAAAGTTGAAGTTAGTCCTGGAGCATGAACAGATCCTATATGTGATAATGGATCCTGCACCTGAGGAGCCAGCTGTCAATGCATGTGGAACAGTCAGAGACACTTATCAGAAGTGGCTCAGTGATCGGACCACGGTGTGCTGTATCATGCTGGCTATCATGAGCGACGCGTTCAGTCGCAGATTCAAGATGGCTCAGCCAAAGGACATGCTTCAAGTATTGGAGGATGCCTTTGGCACACCCGATGATGTGGAGAGGCACAAGACTAGTTGTGCCATCTTCAACGCCAAAATGCGGGATGGTGCCTCTGTCACTGATCATGTATTGTACATGATCGAGTTGATGGAACGATTGAGCAAGCTCGGCTTTCCTTTGCATGAGCAGCTTGGGAAAGATGCAATACTGAACTCGCTGCCCAAGTCTTATCTCCCATTCCTCACTCATTATAGAATGACAAAGCCTGAAGAAAACTACCACGGGTTACTGGGGTTGCTTCAGAACTTTGAGAAGGATCACCAACTTTACAAGGAGTCGGTGAACTTAGTGGGAGGTTCATCTTCTGGTTCTCGACCCTTTGAGAAAGGGAAGAAGAACAAGAAGAAGAAAGTGAAGAAGGTGCAAGTTCAGGCTGGGACATCAGTGTAGAGCCAAACCAAAAAGATCAAGCCTGATAAGAGTCTATTCTACTAGCAAGCACCCTAGATTAGATAGTGTGTCAGATATCTACTTATGGCACTGTAGGCTAGGTCATATAAACAAGAACAGAATAAACAAGTTGACTCAAGAGGGAATCTTCGAAGTCAGTGATTGTGAATCACTTCTAACCTGTGAGTCCTGTCTTCTTGGTAAAATGACTAAGTCACCTTTTACTGGAAAAGGTGAGAGAGCTACTGAGCTCTTGAGCCTAATACATACTGATGTATGCGGGCCCATGAGCACAAGTGCTAGAGGTGGATATTTTTACTTCATAACTTTCATGGATGACCTATCCAGATATGGATATGTCTATCTGATGAAACATAAGTCGGATTCATTTGAAATGTTTAAATGATTCCGAAGTGAAGTAGAAAAAAACTGGAAAGAGTATTAAAACTCTTCGATCTGATCGAGAAGGAGAATACCTTTCTAGTGAATTTCTCACATATCTAGGAGAGAATGGGATTCTCTCCCAATGGACTCCTCCAGGAACACCACAGCATAATGGTGTGTCTGAAAGGAGGAATCAGACTCTGTTAGATATGGTCCGATCTATGATGGGTTTTGCTAGCTTGCCGATATCCTTCTAGGGATATGCACTCGAATCGACATGTTATCTGTTAAATAGGGTTCCAACTAAATCTGTAATTAAGACTCCATATGAGATATGGACGGGACGTAAGCCAGCACTTTCACACCTTAGGGTCTGAGGGTGTCCGACCTATGTCAAACGATTAGTCACAGACAAACTTGGACCTAGGTCTGACAAATGCTCATTCATAGGGTACCCCAAAGAGACAAAAGGATATTTTTTCTACCATGCTGATGAACAAAAGGTGTTCGTCAGCCTTAAGACAATCTTTTTAGAAAAGGAGTTCCTTGGTGAAGAAACCATTACCTCTAAGATTGAACTTGATGAAGTTTAACAGGTAGAAGGACCGATACCAATAGCTGAACATGAGTCTGATATGATTAGATCATATCTGGAGCCCAATGTACCTGCACCATTAAGGCGATCCGATAGAGTACCGCATCAGTCAGACAGATACTACGATTTCTTGGTCCGGGATGGTGATCCCATCGAACTTGATGAGAATAATGAGGATCCGATCATCTATATGGATGCAATGCAGAGACCTGATTCTGAGAAATGGCTTGAAGCCATGAAATCTGAAATAGAGTCCATGAAGGTCAACAATGTATGGACATTGGTTGACCCACCTGAAGGGGTTAAACCCATTGGGTGTAAATGGGTCTTCAAAAGGAAGAGGAGCACAGACGGAAAGGTGGAGACCTATAAAGCTCGTCTGGTTGCCAAGGGATATCGTCAACGTTATGGTATTGACTATGACGAGATGTTTTTTCCTATGGCAATGCTCAAATCCATCCGGATAATGCTTGCAATAGCTGCCCATCTGGATTATGAGATCTGGCAGATGGATATAAAGACAGCTTTCCTGAATGGAGAGCTGACCGAAGAGGTGTATATGATACAATCTGAGGGGTTTACATCCACAGATGAGTCTAAGGTGTGCAAGCTTTAGAGATCCATTTATGGATTGAAGCAAGCTTCTCAGAGTTAGAACATGCATTTTGATAAGGTGATCAAAATGTATGGCTTCATTAAGAATGGAGAAGAGCCCTGCATCTATAAATGGGCAAATGGTCTAGTTGTGGTATTCCTTGTCTTGTACGTGTATGACATTCTCTTAATCGAGAATGACATCCCCGCACTACAGGGAATAAAAGTTTGGTTTTTATCACAATTCTCCATGAAGGACTTGGGTGAAGCATCCTCATCCTAGGGATGAAGATCTATAGGGATAGATCTAAATGGATGCTTGGGTTATCGCAGTCTATGTACATAGACACTGTGCTGAAGAGGTTCAGCATAGAGAATTCCAAGAAGGGCTATCTACCGATAGGCCAAGAAATTTTTTTCTCTAAGAAGGATTGTCCGACAACTCCTGAAGAGAGAGAGAGCGTATGAGTAGAGTCCCATATGCTTCAGCCGTGGGATCTATCATGTACGCCATGACATGTACAAGACTAGATGTGGCTTACTCACTACGAGTAGTGAGTAGATACCAATCTGATCCTGGAGAAAATCACTGGAAAGTGGTTAAAGCCATCCTTAAGTATTTGAGAAATACTAAGGACCAATGGTTGGTTTATGGCGAGTCAGATCTGAAACTTGTGGGGTTCTCAGACTTCAGCTTCCAATCTGACCATGATGACAGCAGGAGTGTGTCGGGTTATATCTTTACTCTGAATGGTGGAGCTATCTGCTGGAAGAGTTCCAAGCAGCATACTGTGGCAGACTCTGTTTACGAAGTGGAGTACATCGCAGCATCAGATGATGCGAAGAAAGCTGTGTGGCTGAGGAAATTCATCAACGAGCTTGGAGTAGCACCCTCCCTCGATGGTCCAGTCCTGCTCTACTGCGACAACACTGGTACCATTGCTCAGGTAAAGGAACCCAAAGCACATCAGTGGACGAAGCACATCTTGCACCGCTTCCACCTGGTCTGAGAGATCGTGGATCGAGGTGACGTCGACCTTCAGAAGATCGACGGAAAGGAGAACCTAGCCGACCCCTTCACTAAAGCCCTAGCAATAAAGAAGTTCGACAACCACAAGTCGAAGATGGGTATTAGATACTGTGCCGAGTGGCTTTAGGACAAGTGGGAGTTGTTGAAAAATGTGTCCCAAAAAGCCAATCGTCAAGCTATTGACGGTTGAACAACCAAGTATTATAATTGATTTGTTAATAAATAAAATATATTTGGCATCTTCATCATAAGCTTTCATCTTTTAATGAACTCCGTTGTTATGATGAAGTCCTTAGGACTATTTAAGTTCGATAAAGAGAGGATTTATCAATTAGTCCTTAAAATTGTTCACGACCAAATGATAGGCTGTTAATAAGGACGACAGCTTCTATCGAGCATACGTCGCTGTAGGCCATATGGGTTGGTTGTCCTCTTAACCAAAGAGTATGGAGACACTGGTATGGCATACAGGTGAGATGTAAGGATACATCATCATTGAACGTGACCAACTCCAGAGCATTCTGTTGTCGAGAATGTCTTTGATGGGATATAGGTATAAGTGTCCCTTAGACTTGAGATCGCCTCAGTGACTTGCAAGCAACTCACTGTGCTTTGGTACTACACTAACTGAATTTCTAATTCAGAGACAGAAGGCTTCTGGGCACAGTCAAGTACTTGCAAAGTCAGAGATGATCGAGATGGGATTGACCACTCCAAGAGTTGGAGAAGAATGAGTCGCTGTATTTCAATTTAGCAAAACCTTGGCCAGGGTAATCCATCAGATGGATTTGATATTTTGAAATACAATGTGGACAACCTGATCAGAGTTGACAGTTGAACTCTGGGGTGTCCTATGATTATTTTGGTTAAGGGGATGAATTATATGAAAACTATATCCGCATGGGTTCTAAGGATGTTGTTCTACACATTCGACCTATCGGGTCGTCGGGTACCATTGCTAGATGGTCACTTCGATTGGTACAAAAATTTATTCTTGTGCTACTGACTTAGGTTCGGAGCTATGAGGTCATACACATTAGAGTTCATGATCCAATCAGATGGTTGATCAATGATTAGGAATCGTTCTAGGGTTAAATGATCAATACGATTGACATTTAACCCAGTGCAAGTGTTGCAGGAGGATCGATTAGCAATTCGATTGCTAATTGACTTAATTTGATTAAGCCAATGGGCTGAGATTAAGTTTAATTAAATATGATTTAATTAGATTTATTTTGGGCTTGATTGAATCAAGTTCAATTTGTTTATTGGATAAGCCAAGTGCAAGGAAAAACTAGTCCTAGTTCAACTAGGACTTGGGTCAATCTAATTTCTAATTTGATTAAAAAATTAAATCAGATTCAAATCTAATTTAATCTGATTAAATTAAGTTTTTAATTAGGTTAAGACCTATTTTAATTGGGTTGATCTAATTTTAATTTAATTTAGTTTGGAAAACCAAATTAAAACAAGTCATGAGATAGAATCCTAGTAAGACTTGGATTCCACCTTGCGCCACATAAGCCTTCCCCACGCCCTCTCTCTTATTCAATGCCAATCTCTACTTATTTTGTATGAAAAAAGCCCTCTCCCAGGTCTCTCCCACGTTCACAAAAGGTTTCCTCTCTTCTTTCTTACATGGAAGGTGGTTTGGATCAAATAAAAAAGGAATAAGTTTGGATTTCGAATTCTATGAGATAGAGTTTGAAAAATCCAAAACTCTTATAATTTTGTACCAAATTTATCCAATTTTTTTTTGAAATTTTCATGGATTTTAGGGTATACATTGTGCACCCTTTTCTGGTAATCCATGCATAAAAATATGGAGGAGGTGCTCAAGAGTTGGGCATCCCTTAACTTGCCATGTTTGGATAAGCCTTGACTAGGTGTTTGACCTAGATAAAGACTCTATCATATCTCTCTATATAAGATGAGTTTCTTTGTAAAATTTTATGAGAAGATAGAGATTTGAGATTCCTTTGCATCATCCAAAAATCGAAGAGAAATACCTTTGGGTCATGGAGATATAAAAGATGCAATTAGGGTGTCTAGAGAGAAAAATGTGAAGAAGAAGAGGGTCTTCTTCTAGGGTTATTTGTTTTCATATCTTTCCTCCCTCCATCTTGAGTTTTCTGAGAGTGTCTCAGATCTAAAACTCCTCCTTCTACTTTTCATCTTTGGAAGAGTTCAAATCAAGAAGAAGGAGGCACCTGATCAACCATCAAAGAAGGATCAGCGCAGTACTAGCATACTGTGCTGATTTCCTGAAGCAGGACTTCTGATCGAGATTTGTGGGCTCGTGTGGATGACTCCTAGAGATCGGACGTGTGTGCGGCTTGCAACATCATCCTTAAGCCCGGATCAGCGAGGTTAGAGCATCTAACTTGCAAGGTAATAGATTTGATCTATTGTTTAATACATACATTAGATGTAGTATAGAAACATGTTGATATGATCAACATGTAGTTCATGCTATATTTATATATTTTAATTTTTGATTTAATGCTATATAATAATCATGTAATAAGATCTTAGATCTAGGGATTCTCTGGTTTTAGAAAATAAATTTTGATTTATTTTAGTCTTCTGCTGTATGATCTTGAAAAAGTTTCAAGATCTAACCCTGAAACCCTAGATCTGATTCCTTCAAAGTACTCATTAGAGAATGAGTTCACTGAATTGATCCAATTAAAGAACATATGATGGAGTCTTATCTACATGTCAACAGATGTTTCTTATAGTAGAAATTGTGCATGTAAATCTTTTGACCTGAGACTGCCATAGAACCTTATAAGCATGAATCCATATTTTGAATTATACTCATTCATGATTTAATCAATACGAGGTGTTTTGGATATGATGGATTGCTTATGAAGATTGTGAGTAGGTCAATATGAAAATGATCACTCCTAGTAAGAGGAGATCACATCCTATCTGCTTCGATCGAATAATGATTCAGGAAGACTTTGATCAAAGCATTATGAAAAATTAAAATAGTTTTAATATTTCATAAATTGAATCATTATTATTTGATCGAGTGAAATATGAATATAAAATTAGATTTGACATTTTTTCATACTCAAACTTATATTCGGGATGCAGGATGATCGTAAGATCAAGTTGCATGGTAATTTTCCACTGAAGGATATTTTTGGTATTTCATCAAAATTCCATATCTTTCAGGTCGACATGATGCGTTGCTAGATGTCAATCATGTTTTGTGAGTTTGATCAAATTAAAGAATTTAATTCGATCATTAATTAGAAGCTGTTCTGATTGATCGAAACGGGTCAGCTTGATTTGACCTAAATCGGCTCGATTGTGTTCTAACCAAATTAGGTCAAATTGCACCCAGACTCACTGCTGGCTAGATGTGGAACCCAATGGTCACACACAAAGGGAACTGATCATGGGTTTAATTTGATTAAACCATGTTTGCAAGTTGAACATGCTAGCACATGTTGCAAACCCTAGCATCTAGATTCGAATCGGATTCGAATCGGGTTCCGATTTGGGCTAATTTAGAACCAATTTGAGCCAAATTGGATTTGGTCTTGAAATGGGTTTGAAGTATTCTGATTGGCTTACTGTTGGGTGCCAAAAACCAGGGAACCACACGCCTAAGAGTCTCTCTCTTGGCGTGTGGATTTAAATCCATGCCATGTGCCACATGGCGCATGGAGGGAGTTGGCGCCCCTTAACTTGGTCTTATCTATTTTCTCCATGGCTTTTATTCTATGAAAGATTTTTAAAATCTTAAGAGGTGCCTAAGAGTCTTTCTGAGTATTAAACTTTTGTAGAAAAATTAGGAGAAGAGATAATGGATTTAAATCCATGAGCATATGCCACATGGCGCATGGATAGAGTTGGCGCCCCCCTTAACTTGGTCTTATCCTTTTTTCTTCCATAGCTTTTTATTCTATGAGGCTTTCAGATTTCTTAGAAGGTGCCTAAGAGTCCTTCTGTATCTAAAACACTCTGTAGAATATTTGTGGGAAGAGATAAGGATGAAATCCCATGGGCCACCCCTTGGAAGCACCCCTTGGACCAAGTCAAATGGAGGGATAGTTTTTGAATTGTTCCACGCCCCTTATCTCTTGGCCCACCCTGATGTTGGCACCCTCTATCTTGGCCATTGGATGGGCTTCCTTCCAGATCCAAAGGCATGGGTTGATTGCGACTTCTCATGTGAACACCGTAAGTTGAGTTCGGAGAGTCCTTCTGAAATAAGGTGCCTCTTCAACCCAACTTTGATGTCCACATGGATTTTTCTCATCAAATAGAGTGTGAGAAATTGAGAGGAGGTGTGAGATGAGGTGTGAGTGTGCATGAGATGCTTGGTTTGCACCCCTACGTGCAATATAAATAGGGGTGCACGTCGAGGAGTCATCGCTCATTCCAAACTCTTCCTTCTTTCTTACAATAGGCTCATCTTGTCCAATTCTCTTTATTCTTCTTCTCTAGCCTAGACAAGATCTTGATAAAGAATAAAAAGTCCTCCAAAAGGCTAAGAGAATTGGAATAAAAATTAAGATGACAAGGAGCAAGAAAGGAAGGCAAGAAAAGGTCCAACAGTGTGACAGCAAAGCCAAGAAAGGAGATTCTGCTCAATTGTATTTAAATTCTGATAACTTAAAATTATATTGTAGAGAATATTTAATAGGTGCTAGTGGGCTGATCGATCCTCGTGTGGATCAACATTGGAGGGTGAACACGTGGGCACCTGATGAAAACCCTGACAGACTGCTGCCGGCGACCAAGCACAAATTAGGGTTTAACGATAAGAGGTATGTTTCTATACCTTATATTATGATATTAATGCATATTATATGGTTTAAATTCTGATAAATGATCTTGGAGTTAGATTTTGGTTTTATGATTTCATAATAATTGCTTTGAAATCCATGCTTCCGCCTTGACACCAAATCCTACATTTTGTATTCTGGTAGACTAGTTTAAATGTTAAACTTTATTTTCAATTATCGAATACATGTTAAAATTTTTGAAATTTATATTTCACTATGTCACCAAAATTCAATAGTGGTATTAGAGCCATCCTTGATTGATTCAATCAAATTTCATATTATTCTTGTGATATGGATTAGATCCAGTTCGAACTATGTCAAAATCAATTTTTTTTATTGATATTTTATTGATATTTTTGATGTATTTTTGTTAATGATAAAATGTTATCGATCTATGATCAAATCTTGGATATGAAATTCCATTGTCTATAACTTGTGTGATATATTTAGATTAGATCTTATGATCTATTTATCGATGGAATTGAAATCCTGTGCATGTAATGCATGGGGGTCTAGGAATGCTACATATGGATGTATATTGTCAAGATTTTAGGTTTTTATATTTGATGCATTTACCTAAGATCCAAGGGCTGACCATCATGTTATCGGGCACTCACCATTGTGGGTCGACCATTTTGGTTGTTGCCCGAGGCATCTGTAGGGTCAGAAAATTTTTGGTCATGGAAAAGATACATTAAGATATTAGGATTTTTACTGATAGATTGATTTAACTATAATTCATTATTCTAATGTGATTAGAGTTTAATGATTATAGATTAAATCAAAACCATAGTTTTAATTTGATTGGAAGCCATGTTTAATTTTGGTTAATCAAATTGTCATTTATGTAATTTGATTAGGGTTTGAGTCATGATTGACCGAATCTATGCTAACCTAATTGGATTAGGATTAATCTAAGAATTGGTCAACCTAACTCAAATGGATGATAAATAAATGACCAAATATTGAACTTTGGGTCAAGTATTGAATCCAAATCAAAAATCCTAGATGGGTCTAATATCTATATATTTTTGAACATCTTTATTGACATGTGTTTCAATGATATCGTAATTGAAATAATATGAGTTGTTTGTTATAATATTTTATAATTGTTATAAAATATTATGTTAATTTGTTATGGACTTTGGAACATCCATGTGATGGATATATACATGAATGCTTACATGCTAGTTGATTATATTAATGCATTTGCAAAAGTTGCAATAAGGGCTGGGTGTCCCTGATGCATTATATTATCAGCTGAACCTCTCTTTTCTATATTCCTAACTGTTGATTGAGATTTTTATATAATAATATAAAATTATAGAAAAGATTTGAGAATAGATAAAATAATTTTTTCTATTTTCAAATAAAAATCAAGCATTCATGGTAGTCTTCATGGTGATGAAGACTGGACTACCAGGCTTTTGGAGAGTAGAGGCACATTAAGTTTGACCATGAGATGGTTCAATCATGATACACCCAGGGTTAGACCTATAGTTCATCCTGTGGCTCGGATAATTTTTTCAAATGTCCATAATTTTTATTTTTCTTTATATTTGCTCTTACATGCTGGTAGTTAGAAGTTTGATTTTACATAGCATTTGATGCATGTATATGTTTAGGATGTGCTTGAGATCTTAAATCCCTCATTCAAATTATATTAAGTCTTAATGGTGAAGGGTTAAGAACACTACCCATGCCTTCCTTCATACTAAGTCACTATTATGTCAAGAATCATAGTAGGCTTGTTGTGCTATCCACAAAGCTTGCTATGGAGACTGACTTAATACTGTCTTAGTGCATAATGAAGCTAATGATATTTAACTCATACTAAGTCAATAGAGTATATCAAAAATTGTAGTAAGTTTATTGTGCTATTTATAAGACTTGCTATAGTGTTTGGTATGATATTGACCTAGTGATGCTTATGGCCTATTTGGTAGTGCTGCCTTGTTATGCTATCCACAGGGATAGTATTATGCAGATATGACCATATAGGATTGAAGGATATGACTTAACTAAAATACTATAGTTTGTTGTGCTATCCACAAGGTTATAAGTATTTTAGAGGTAAAAGTTATGTTGAGAGTTGCATTAGATGCAATTGATAAAAAGTTACCTACCCTTGAACTCATAGGAGCTTGTTGTGCTATCCATAAGATTTTTATGAGAAATTGAGATCTCAACCCTACTAAAGAACTTCATGATAAGGTTTCTCGATTTCATACTTGAGGGCTATGAAATTCGTTAAAATAGTAGGAGACATAATTAGATAAAAATTCTCGTCTAACTTATGCATGTCATTATGAGTTATTCTTTTATATTCTAATATTCATATTTACATCTTTACATTCACTACTTAGGATATTTTAAAATTGACTGAATGTCAATAAATAGTTGAGAAAAAAAAAGTGAAGAATATCTTTACTTGGGTATCTACTATCATTACAGCAATGATAAAATAAATAGCAAGAATTATCTTGCAATCATGAAGCAATAACAGGATGCAAAAGTTACATCTGCTAATAGTTTGTATGTGATATAAATTAATTATCATTAAGTATTTCAGCTTTAAATTTTTAGGCATGTGATACCTTATATAGGTTTTATTTATGTAAAGTATTTTCTGGACCTATAAAGCTGTAGTCAGGTGACTACTTGCTTTTGGCACTAATGGATAGTCCATTGATGCTAAGGATGTAGAAACCTACTTATTTAGAAACTAGTAGACCATTGTTTATCAAAAATATTATTTCATTCTCTATGTTATTGTAACATAGATTTGAAATTAATGTTAAGAGTAAAAGTTACTCTCCTTTTGATAAATTTTATGGTTATGGTCTTATATTTTTATCACTCAATAATATTCTTCATATTGATGAGAACAAAATATGTGATGGTCACATATTTTAGGGCAAGTAAGTATTAGGTTTTGAGCATATGGATATTCGAAGACTAATAATATCTCGACTCAGAGATTGACACTTCATATATGATATGATGTATTCTCTAAAATACTTCATAAATATTATTGTCTCATTCTGAGAAATATCCTAAAAATTACTGTAGATGTTTTGAATTAGATACTATTAAAATCTGTTGCGAGCACTCTATATGAGATATGAAAAAAGCAAAAGGTAGGTTGCCCAACTTATATGAAAAGAGTTGATGTATATAAGTTTGTGTTAGAACAGATTTTTTATAAGTATATAGGTTATCCTAAAAGAATAGTATATAAAACTATTTCTGCCACCCTACTTGACAAAGGGTATTTTGTCAGTAGGTATGCCACCTTTTAGGAAAATAAATTTTTCTAAAAAAGGGGACAGTGGGAGGATAAATGAACTTGAGAAGTTTAAGGCCTATGAACTATCCTATCATAACCTGTAGAGTGTCCACAAGTTGATTCTCGATCAGATGTGCTCATTGATAAGGCACAACCATGAAACATACTTTCTCATCGAAGGTCAATTCAAGTGTGTAATATACCATTCAAATATGGTTTGTCATTGAGAATGACGATATACCATGCATCATTGAGAATGGTGTTTTCTTGACCTATACAGAGATCATCATGAGTAGAGACTCTGACAATTAGCTTGAAATCATAATATTCGAAATAAACACCTTGAACATTAATTAAGTATTGACTATGGTTGAAGCACCTATGGGTATGACCCATCAAGTTGCTGTCAGGAATATCTATTCGAATTTTTGCTATTGTCACATTTTATCCAAAAAAATTGTCTCTAGTGGGAGGGCAAATGCATTTATGAATTCAGATAGGAATTGAGGAGATGGTACCTCTATTTTTGATGAGATAGTCATAATGTTTGACTTTATCAAATATAGATGAACCATGTGTGTATGCAAGAAGATAAGTGGGAGTCCCATTAAACTTTTTGGTTATGTATGTGGGTGACATACAGCACATTGGAAAGGTAGTCCCGATATTACACTCAGTCAATGATGTGCTTATCACAAAAGTTTTCATGAAAAGACTTGGGTTAAGCATCCAATATTTTTGGCATCTATAGGGATAGAAGTAAGTGAATGCTGGGCTTGTCTTAATCTAGGTACATCAAATTTATGTTGAAGGAGTTCATCATGAATGGGTGTAAAAGAGTTTACTTCCCATATATTCAATGTACCAAGCCTGATGTGATTTATGCCTTGAGCATAATTATTGATTTTAGGTAGATCCATGATAGGATCTTATGAAATCTATGAAAAGTATTCTCAAAGTACTTAAGAAGTACTAGAGAAGCAGTAAATTGGAAAAGTTTCAAACAGCATACTATATTTGTTTCAGTTAAATGTTGTTAGTAAAGTTTGCTTAAGAAAGTTGTCAGATAAAAGGATTCATCATTGAGTTGGGTGTAATCTCACTAGATACCCACGCACATCCTAGGCACTTTCACCTCATTCATGATGTGATCATAAAATGAGTTATTATTATTAAGAACATTATAACGGATCTGTTCACTAAGCCTTACACAGCAGCAATGTCACACCATCCTAATTGCATGGGCATCAGGTACAGGAGTGATTGGCTTTAGTGCAAGTGAGAGATTGAAAAAATAGTGCCCTACAAGTCAATCATATAAAAATATGAAAGAATTTTTTTTTATTTTCTTCCTACTTATTTACATGATATTACTTATGTTTAATATATGAGATATTATATTTTATCATTTGTTGTATCATATTCTTATGATTATGATAAACCCCATAGATTAGGGCAATGATTTTAGGGCCATGATGAGATCATGCTAGTGAGACCTAAAATATTGATAGCCCCAATCTAAAATATTCTCAATCGTTGGATCGTCGAGTCAGAGATCGATGATTTCGATAAGATTGGTACATCCTATGTATGCTCGATGGAGAGGGTGGTTGATCTCACAACCACTTGTGTAGTAACACTAATACAAAGATGTAGGTGCTCATTAGAGAATGAGTTCACTGAACTGACCTGCAATAGAATATCTATGGAGTCTTACAGCATGTCAACAGATGGTTCTTCAATAGGAGTGGTGCATGTGATCTTTTGACTTGAGATCACCATTATACCTTATGTATATAGACCCTTACTTTGGTTTATTTCCTAACACACCATTTTGAAAATGTGTGTGGGATATTCTGGGTATGGTGAAGTATGCATGAAGATTGTTAGTGGTCAATAAGGAATCGATCACTCCTTGTAGGAGGAGAGAACATCCTATGTGATCTCATAGGATGATGACTCTGAGAGTCTCTGACCAGAGTAGGGATGAATAGTAAAAATAATTTTTACTAGTTTATCAACTGAGTCATCATCATCGAATCGAGATACATATGGTTAGGTATTTAGGTTTGATATATTTTCATATCCATGGCTTTTTCGGGATGTTATATGATCAAAGATTGAATTGCACGGTAACTCACCACAAAAGGATGATTTTGATATTTTCATCAAATTTCAAATCTTTTGAGTAGTCTTGACATGTTGCTAGATATCAATCTTAACTTATAGATTTATTAAAATTAAAAAAGTTTAATTCAAAAATTAATTAGGAAGAGTTCTAGTTGATTGAGACTCTCGAGCTAACTTAATCCAATTGGATTAGGATTACGTCGAGAGTTTGGATCCACTGCTGGCTATATTTGGAACCCAATGAGTCACACACAATAAAAAATTGATCTTAATCTAATCAATTTAAATTTATTATAAATTCAATGGATTAATTGAATTGCTAGCATATGAATTAACCCAAGTTTTCAATTGGATTCATATAAAGGTGTTTGTGCTAACCTAGACTTGTTGCCTTGACCTAATGTTATTGGGTTTGAATCTATTTTTAAATAGGTGGCTTATCTAGTTTTTAATGGAAGAGTTCTATTTAAATCTATCTTCTTCATGTCAAAACCACACAAAAAATTAATTGTGGTCATTTATTGGAGCATTTAAGGAGAGGAGTCCTTCTCTTCCACTCCTCTTAATTTCCTTACATCTTCCATGCATCCCTTTATTTTGTGTGCCATCAATGGAGCCTTGGGATGTGGGATGTGGAAGAGGAAGTGGAGTCCTTCTCCTGAAAGGAACTCCATGCCAAAAATATTTTGGGATGCCCCATTTTGGCATTGAAATGGAAGAGTCCATTTCAACATGGACTCCTAATCCTTCCATTTATTTCTATGCATTTTTAATTCATCATGTCATCAGATGACCCTTGAATTATGGGTGCAGAAGAGGAAGGAGAGTCCTTTTGGAAGGAGTTTGAATGCCACATTAAAATTGGGATGCCACATATTTTGGTGTATACAGAAGAGTCCTTAATTTATTGCACTCTTGTTTTTCTCACGCCAATCGATCTCCCACGTGCCATATTATGGTGTTCAGATTTTTTTTGGTAGAGGTAGAGTCTTTTTGTAGATGAAACTGTTATGATCCAGGTGGTGTGCCTAAGGCCCAGGGGACCAAGGCTAAGGGCAAGGTCCATCATTCATGAGGGCTTCATGGAGGCTCTAGGGCTAGTTGGGCCCTAGGTTGAAAGGCTGTGGGCCTTTCGGGTTCTTGAGGTCTAGGTTATGTGGCCTCAAGGGACCAACTCTTTATGGGCCAGGTCTGGGTCCAGGATAGGTGAGACTAGGTCGAGTCATGGGTGTATATGGGCTTGGGTTAACCTAATCTCCCATAGAGTTGGTCAAGGGAGTTTTGGGTTTGGGTCACTTGACCTGATGTTTATATATACATGTACTTGTATAGGTTTGATCAAGCCAAGTAATAGATGACTCTTTCTCTCAAGTCTCTCTCTCTCTTCTCCCTCTCTCTCCAGCAATTTCCACACCCAGGAGCAAGAAACCCTAGGGTTTCTTGCCGCCAGGTCCAGATAAGGAAAGAAAGAAGGGAGGCGCTAGCCCCTTCCTCCTTGCAGCCGCTGACTCTCTCTCTTCTCCCTCTCTTGCAGTCACCCAAACATCAGGTCCAGGATCTGGAATCTCTTGAAAGAGGTTGGTACAAGTTTTCTTAGATCTGGAGTTGATCTGAGATCGTTTGAGGTGCGGGTGAGATCTCCATCAACAGATCTACAGGAAAGGCTGCAGCAGGACAGATCTGCAAGGTCTGTCTCCATCTACCTTCTTCTCTATCTAGAAATCCAATTTGAGATCTACAAATTGGAGACCTCATCCAAGTCTGATCTAGTTGGGCACTAGATCTTGGATTTTTTAGAGGTGATTTCAGAGGTGTTCTTCATCTGGAATGAAAGGCTAATGAAGAAGACAGCAACCAGGCTGATTTCATCAAGGGCCTTAGATCGAGTCCAGAAGTCTCCAATTCGTTCGTTGCTGGTTCCACTGCACCCAAGATCCATGGGAAGAGCCAGGATGTGCTCCAATAGAAACACCTCTTTTTCTACACCTTAACCCATGGGATTCTATGCAAAATTTGATTGGTGGTGGATAAGAATTAAGGGACGCCAAGAGTTGGCATCCCATGGTTTGCCCCCTTGTTCCTATAAATGGGGGGCTAGTCCTTGGTTCCATGTCCCTTTCTGGGCTGGGTTTAGGCATGAGAATGAGAGGATAAAGACAAGAAAAGGTTAGAAAAAATGTAAGAGAAGAGGGAGATAAAATGGAAGGGAAGGGAGAAGGAAATTGGAAAGCATGTGATGCTTGTCCAAAAATCAGTTTGTTCAAATGTTGAACATCTGATTTGATTCTTATGTAGTATGATCTTTTGAGGAAGAGTTTCTAAAGAGATCCTAGTGGAGGTCATAAAGGCATACAAGTAATGGTGCAATGAGTTCTTACAAAGGACGGTCGGTAGCGCACTTGCGAAGAAGGCTGTAGCACCATATCGAGTTGGGAAGGGCCTTGATCAATCTGTGTGGATCACCGCTAGAGGGCTTCTACTTTGGAGTCTCATGGAGATCTCAAGTTATCAGATCGTGATCTTCTCATTGGTATACTGGCTTCTGATTTCTTCCTGATATGTCTTTTTTGATCATTTGTTTGTAATCATCAAGAGATTTCTAGGACTTTCTATTTCGGTAGACTAGTTTAAATGTTAAACTTTATTTTAATTATCAAATGCATATTAAAATTTTTAAAATTTATATTCCGCTGCACATCGAAATCCAACACAATCCATCAGTGATACCTAGTAGTATGTAGTGGCAACCTAGTAGAACCGAAATAAATTTTTAAGTGTAGTTAACGTGTGATTCAATCCATCTATCGTGAGTCCCGACTAGATGGTAGGTTATGAACAAATCATCAAATCTCAACATCAATCATATGATAGATTTGATTAGTTCAAATCTAATTGTGATTCTATAAAAACTCTTTTTCATCAATCACACTGCTGTGGCCACAGACTCTCGGACTTAGCCTCTCAATTCTATAGGACATTTCTCTCTATCAAGATCGATAGATCCCATCTTGATGCGCACCCTACTCCTACAGTATACCAACTGTTGCCAACATCCACGACAAGGGCTCATTGAGATCCATATTTATGTGTCAATCAAACTCCAGTAGTCTCACTGCAAGCACTAATACCATCTCAGATCAAAAGACCATTCACACAACTACAGCATTGAGATAATCACTGATGATTGAATAAAATCCAAGTGATCTCTCGTATGATCACGCTCAGTACTAGTTGTTCTCTAACAACTATCCACAGTCGTCGCTTAGCGTCTCTACACTGTTGACTAAAGACCCATCTATCTCGAAGGAAGTGATCTGTAATCGGTCTATTCGGATCGATTACCGTCCTCATGATAATCCTATGATCGGGAGTATTTAAGAATAAATATATGTTTCTAATTCTCAACACCTTAAAATATATATCGAAAGTTAATTTTATGATGATTCAAGGACACATCACATTTGAATGAAAAATAAACTTACTATTTTATTGATCAAATCAATGTATTAAGTATAAAATTGTATCCTAGATTTATTATAATGTGTCAGCTATATTGACTTCTAGGACATACATCTAACAATCTCGTACTTGGACTAAGGCTAACTGGCTACAAATCTAAGTCCCATCTTCTCATGATGGACTTTCATTTTCGGTTGGCTCAACTGCTTAGTCAGCAAGTCTGTCACATTGTCTGTGGAGTCTACTCTTCGCATCTCGACATGTTTCCTTGAGATCTGCTCTATGTGCTTGGACTTCTGGTGAGATTTTGGTTCCTTAGCAAGAGCTATGGTGCCATTATTATCACAGTAAAGTAGTATGGCATATGATTCATAATTTTAAGTTCATGATAAATTTCTTGAACTAGAAGCCTTCCTTTGCAGCATCCGAAGCAACAACATACTCAGCCTCTGTGGTCGAACCGCTATGATGGGTTGCTTGAAACTTTTCCAGCTAACTATGCCACTATTGCAAATGAACATATATCCTGACATAGACTTTCTATCATCGAGATCAGACATAAAGTCTGAGTCAGTATACCCCTCAACTCATAACTCCGAATTTCTTCAAAGATCAAGAATAAATCTTTAGTCCTTCTTAAGTACTAAGGATGTTCTTCACAACTATCTAGTGCTCCTCACTTGGATCCGACTGATACCTACTCGCGACACTCATAGCAAGGGCAATATCAGATCGAGTATATAGCATGGCATACATAAGGCTCTTTATGGCTGAGGCATAAGGAATCCTACTCATGCGCTAGACTTTCTCAGATATGGTTGGACATATCATCTTACAAAGATTAATGCCATGCCTAAGAGGTAAGAGTCTTCTTTTGGAGTTTTGCATGCTGAACCTCTTCAGCACCTTCTCTATATATAGCTTTTGTGACAAGCTTAGCCTCCATTTAGGTCTATTCCTATAACTTTTATTTCGAGAATATATGATGCTTCCCCTAGATCTTTCATGAAAAATTTTTTGGACAACCATCGTTTGACCATGGTCAGCATGGGAATATCATTTTCAATAAGGAGAATATCATTCACGTACAATACGAGGAATGTTATGGCACTCCCACTGACCCTTTTGTATACACATTGTTCCTCTTCATTTTTATGAAATCAAATGATTTGATCATTTTATCAACATGATGATCCAACTCCGAGAAGCTTGCTTTAATCCGTATATGGACCTTTGCAGTTTGCAGACTCTGTGATCACCATCACCAGATGGAAAATCTATAGACTGTTCCATATAGATATCTTCCTTAAGATATTCATTCAAGAAGGTAGTTTTCACATCCATCTACCAAATTTCATAAT
Organism: Elaeis guineensis; assembly: GCF_000442705.2. NCBI lineage: Eukaryota > Viridiplantae > Streptophyta > Magnoliopsida > Arecales > Arecaceae > Elaeis > Elaeis guineensis. The sequence goes on from NC_026002.2 coordinate 45,319,986, forward strand.
TATAAAAGCTATAACAGCAAGCAGTGTGTGGATGGATTTTAGCATAGCTATGGATGAAAAGATTTTCTGATAGTCGATGCTTTTGTGCTGACTATAACCTTTAGCCACAGGCCTAGCTTTATAGATCTCTACCTTACCATCGGCATCTATTTTTTTTTATAGATACATTTATACCCAATGGATACAATATCCTTTGGTGGATCTACTAAGGTCCAAACTTAGTTCAAGTGCATGGAGTCAATTTCTGACTTCATCGTATCTAACCATTTCTTAGAATCAATGTCAGATATCACCTTATCAAAGGTATTAGGATCATCACTATGACCCTTATCTTCCATAAGCAATATTTTCTTTACTTCCTCCGTAAGTATACCCATATACCTTTTAAGAGGTCAGAGATCCTGCTAGATCTATGAGGTGGTTGAGGAACATCAACTACTGACTTATGAATAATGGGTTCTGAGGATCTATAGCTCTTTGCTCTTCAGAGTCCTTCTCTTCGAGCTCGACAAACCTCCCACTACCACTATCCTGGATAAACTATTTTTTTTGAGAATATGACATTCTGACTCATAATCATATTGTGGTCTTGTAGAAAGTAGTAGTATCCATGGATTCTTTTGGATATCCTATAAAATGAGCTATTACATATCTATACTCTAGTTTATCAGCCATCTGTCTCTTGATATAGGTCGGACATCTCCAAGTCTTAAGATAACCTAGACTCGGCTTCTTACCATACCATATCTCATATAGTATGGTAGGAACAGATTTTGATAGAACCCTATTCAATAGGTGAATGGCAGTTAATAAGGCATGTCTCCAAAGATATAAGGGTAGATCAGTGAAGCTCATTATGGATCTGACCATATCCAATAGGATCCTGTTCTTCCTTTTAGATACCCTATTGAGCTGAGGTATTTCAGGAGGAGTCCATTGAGAGACTATGCCATTGTCTTTGGATATTTGAAAAATTTTTAACTAAAGTATTCACCTCCTCAATCATATCAAAGAACCTTAACGGGCTTACCTATTTGCTTTTCTATTTCATGTCTAAATTTTTTGAACTTTTCAAAGACTTTAGACTTATGTTTCATTACATACACATATCTATACCTAGACAGATCATCGATAAAAGTAATGAAGCAGGCATAACCATCCCTGATCTGCACATCAAATGGCCCACACATATCGATGTGTACCAGGACAAGTAACTCAGTGGCTCTTTTCTCATATCCTAAAAAGGATAACTTGGTCATTTTTCCTCGAAGGTAAGATTCACAAGCTGGATATGACTCTGGATTAAGAGAGCCAAGGATCCTATCCTTTTTTAATTTATTTATCCTGTCCTTTCCAATATGACTTAGTCTATGATGCCATAAGTACTTCTGGTTAATATCATCTTTTGATCTACGACACTCACTATTTGCTCGTTTAAGTTCACATTCGCATCAACATGCAAGTGATAAAGACTGTCAATTAAAAGATCTCATACAATTAATTTATTTTATAAATAAATAAAATAAAATTTTTATTGAAACTAATTTCAAAACCTTCCTATGCTAGCATAGACATGAAAAATAAATTTTGACTAGTTACAGAAACATAATAATAGTCTTTCAAATCTAATCTAAAATTAGATGTAATCAAAGAGGATAAGTACCAATGATCTTTGCAGCAACTTTTGTGCCATTATCGATCTGAAGAATCATGTCACCTTCTCTCAATCTTCTACTTTCTATTAGACCCTGCATTGAGATATATATATGAGCACTCGAGCCAAAGTCTAATACTCAACTAGAAGTAGAAGAAACTGTAAGGTTAGATTCAATTACGAGCATACCTTTCGAAGATTTATCACCCTTTTTGGTCTTTAGGCTCTCCAGGTATAGTGGATAGTTTCTCCTTCAGTGGCCTTCAACATCACAGTAGAAACACTTTTTTTTTGCTTCGGCCTTCTTAGAAACTTCCTTCTTTGGCCTGTTCTCCTTCTTCTACTTCTTAGTAGATTTTGCTTTCTTCTTTTTGGTAGACTTTCTCTTGAAAGAAGTTCGCTCCACAGCAAGAACAGTGCCCGTTGAACTCTTCAAGATTCTTTCCATAGTGACCAACATATTGATCAGTTCGAGAATAGTATAATCGAGTTTGTTCATATGAAAATTTATAATAAATTGACTATATGAACTTGTAAGAGATTGAAGGATCAGATCCATCTGTAATTTTTTTGCATATCAAGTTCGAGCTATTCAAACTCCTCAATGTCCTTGATTACTATCATACAGTACTCATGGACCGATTGTCTTTCACGCATCTTTAAATTGAAGAGTCTTTTGGATACCTTGAAGCATGCTGTATGGCTCTGCTCACCATAACTCTTGCAAGTGAGTGATTATAGCCCTGGCAGTGGGTATATGCTCATGTTAGCTTTGCAACTCATTTGACATAGAAGCCAGTATATAGCACTTGACCTGACTATTTTTATCCATCCACTTTTCATAAGCAGCCCTTTGCTCAGTAGTAGCATGATTTTGTAGCACTATGGGTTTATGATCGAGTATATGATCTAGTTTTTCTGAGGTCAGGACAATCCTGAGATTTTTGAGCTAGTCTTTGTAATTTGTATCAATCAAATAATTGGTTTTTAGGATGCATGCTAGAGGGTTGGAGGCTGACATGGTTTAATTGCGAGAGTAAAGATTCAAGTTAGATTTTGTACTTAATGTTATATTTACTTCTAAAGATTTAAGATGTAAACAATAACTCCCACTAATTTTTTGGATCTCTCCACTCCCTGAGAAGGAAACAAAAATCCCAACATGATAAAGGATTCCTAGTGGGTGCTGCGGTCCCACTGATGCCATACACCTCACCTAATAGTTATTGGTAACATGCACACTGATGCATAGGTAATTCTTTGCCTAGATGCTTCTCTAAGCATGTTGTAGCAACTTGATTTCGAAGTCATATAGGCTCACCTAATAGTTATTGTCCACACTCTTTAGTTAAGTCTGACCCATCGTTCACAAGCAAGTACAAGGCCATCATTGGATCCCTCACCTAACAGTTATTCGGTCCAACCCCATATTTATCCTTGAGCAACTCTTTGCTAATAGAGTGATTGCATGTTCTCGATGTAACTGAACCACTATAACCAACCGAGAATAATCAACACCAGTAGCACGATCGCACATCTACAATGGTGGAAGACCTATGGACTTAATATTTATGAAAAATTTAAGTTTAGATCTCATCTAATCAGTCATTATATGACTGATCTAATTGGCATGGGCTAAACTAAACCGCTAAGCAACCTAATTCAAAACCCAATCTTTCAAATTGACCAGGTAAGTGGAGATCGGTGGAGGTCCCTCCATTACTTTTCTTAGACATCAATAAATTGATCAGATAAACTAACAGAATCAATTAAATAACTATATCTCAATTACTTATCTTAGACACCAATAGGTTAATTGATCCAAACAGGTTAACTCAAACAAATCAAGCTCAAACCATCAAGCCAAATTAGATCTTTAGGTTAATCGATTCTACATATGGGACTTAATCAATTTAATTAATAATAATTACTTGATTATTTAACTTAATTGATTTAATCTTAATCAATACTTGACTCAGTTCGATTAATTACTTAATCGAATTGGATCCATATGGCTCAAATCAAAAATCTTAGATGCAATCTTATTACATGATCTAATTTTGATTTTTCCATGACCAAAACCCTCATGCACTAATACCAATTTCAAATTCTAAAATTAAATTTTAGATCTAAATTTTTTATATGAAAGTAAAATTTTAATCATAAAAATATTTTCAGATTTAATATATAAACATATATCTCATATATGCATGTAAAATTAAGATCTAAATAAAATTCAGATTAACAATATGATATCATATATCTCATATACTAATTATGGATCATATTAAAGTAATTTTATGATCTAAACATATAATCATATATCTTATAAATGAATCATAAATCAGATCATATAAAATTTCAAGTTTATGCATGCATCTACATATCATGTGAACATGAACTAGAAACCATTCTAGATCAAAATTTAAATATATGCATGCTTTTACATATCAACTATATGTTCTAAAATCAAATCTAAAATTGAATTTTAAATTTAAAGATTCATCTATACATCTCATGTATCAAGAAAAAATTAGATTTTGAAACTCTTTTCAAAATATGTATGTCAATTTTCAACATATGAAACCCATGGCTCTGATATCACTGTTGGAATTTGAAGTTTAGGATATACATATGTGCTTAAAAATTTTATTTTTTAAATACCACAATAGAATATAAGATTAAAATACTTTTAATCTGAATCATACATGCATAAAAATATAAAACCATAAGGATATTGTTCATGTGCTAAAATTGATATATGTTGAAATTCAGATTGTGATCAAATTACATATTCGCAATCTTTTTCTTCAAATATGGATCTAAAAGAGAAGAGATTTTCTTCTAGCCATATAAGTATCCGACCTCTATGGCTATCCACTCAGGATCAGTCTGGAATAATTCTTTACAAGTTAAATTTTCTTTTCTAAAAAAATTCAGCCTGTTGAATCTGAATGAAGCTTGGATCATGATCAATACTTGATCTCTTTTCTTGATCTAATTCTTCTCTTTTTCTCTTATCTTTCTACCCTTGCTTGTGCTGCTATGAAGCACTAGGAATCAGCAAGGTGGGATGCCCAACAGCCTTGGGTGTGAGGAAGAAGAGATGCCCCAAAAATGGAGGATGTGTGGGATGTCCCAAGGAGAAGAGAAGAGAGAGGAAGAAAGGGCATGGGCGGGTCTCCAAAAGTGGGCACGGGCTGCTGGTTAGATGCTTTAGGGATCTTAGGAGAGGTCTCTTAAAATAGGCACAAGAATTGAATCCTATTCAATCACATAATATAAGTCCTACTTGCATTAAGTTTTTTTGTAACTTAAGTTATTTGAGTTCCCTTAGGAAACCTATTAGGCATCAACTCTTGGAGCCCTTGCACCCATTATTTCATACCCTAAAATACACCCAAGGGATGTCCCATATGAAATTAAAAGGCCCTCTAATCATGAGACACGTCCAACTTGATCAAATCAAGTGGCGCCCCATAATAACTATCAAAGAATATTAATTAAGGATTTGCACCCTTAATTCATATGATCCAAAATATTAGACTCTCAATAATTGAAGTCCAATGAATCTAATTCATTTAAGTTATTAGAAGATAATTAAGTTTAAATTATCTTATCAAATAAAAAATCCAAATATAAAGAGATAATTGGGTCCAACCATGTGCTAGCAAGATTATCTTGAATCCAATCAGGTTTCTTTAAATCCAATTGACACTTTATAAGCTCAATTATTTATTTTAGATCTAATCTCTTTATTGTGTGACCCCATAGGTGTTAGGTTCTGACCATGGAGTGAAAAATAATTTTTAAAAATTTTAAAATAAGCAAATCAATAGCCTTATCAAATAAAACTATCGTGCCGAACCCAAAACCCTAGAATCACTTTGCCGATCACGATCAAAGCAAATTCAAGCATATAAAGAGATAAAAAATTATACTTTAATCAATATAAAAAAGTGGTATGTTGGTGTTCTCCACAAGACCCCAAGGTAGAAGTACTCCAATGGTGATCCACACCAAAGTTGACCAAAGTCCTTCCTAATCGGTGCGCTGTCGTAGCCTTATCTTCTCAAGAATACTACCAGCTTTGAACTTGCATCACGATAGCACCAAAGCTCAGTTGCTTTCAATTTTATCACCAAAATGACATTAAGAAGGCACTCTTCAGATATCATATAATCTAGGATTTGATTTTTGGCTTTAATATATGGAGAAACCAAATCCTAGGGCACTCAAGCAACACTTACTAAAAATCTCACCACCCTAGTAGCAAATTTTGCCACTCAAAATTCTCTCTTTTTTTCCTCAAAATTTTTTTAAATTTTTTCTTATATTTACCACATCCCTCCTCTTATTCTTAGCCAAAAATCACTATTAAAAACTATCTGGGGCATCCCCTATAAATAGGGGACCAAGGGACATCACATGAGACCATGGGGCACCAACCTTTGGCGCTCCAACTTCCCATGTGCCAAATAAATTCACCAAGTAAACTTTTAATAATTTAGATACTTAAAGTAGAAGGAATCTTAGTTTTTTATATGTCATAAAAATTTAAATTAAATTTAGCATCAAATCATAGGAGAATTGATCGAGAATTTAAGATAACATGTAATAGTTAAGAGCCTTCATTAAGAAGGACTCTTTACTTCTCATGCCAATTTAAGGTGGGTGACATTTATTTTTTACTGTGACTTTTAGTAGACATGGAGGACTCCTTCTCTACTTAAAATTCTTTCAAGTTGGATAAGAATCCAATCCAAATTGACCCAATCCCATTAGGTCAAAGCCAACTGGTCTAGGTTAGCTCAAATAATTTAATCTAAACTAATTTGAGAACTTGGGTTAATACAATATGCTAGCATATCAAATTAACCCATAGAATTTATATTAAACTCTAATTAAATCAGATCAAGACTAAATCTCAAAGTGTGTGACCCATTGGATGTAGGATTTCAGGGTGGGCATGCACAACGGAAACATAATGGATTTCAAAATTTTAATAAAAAAAATTTAAATATTAAATCCTTAAACCAGCATTTTCTTGATGATTAACAATTATATAAAACATAAATTTAAGATTAAATTTAAGTTATAGAACAATACCTGCAGTGCTTAATCCAAATTTCGACAGAACGTCCACCAGGCGCCCAAGTGTTCGCCCTCCAACGGTGATCCACACAGGACTATGGTCAGGACACCAACTCTTTGAGATGATTCCTCCTCCAAAATTCTCACTCTGAGAATTTTTTTGAACACCAGGATCTCAAGACCCTCTTCCTCTTCTCCTAGTCTTTCTATCCCTACCTTTCTTCTCTCCTTGTCTTCCTTAATTCTCTTCTTAGACTCTTGACCTAAAATCAGACTTGTCCTTAATATTTTTGAACTTGTCCTAACAAGAGAAGGAAGATACTAATTGGACAATAGGGAGAGGATGTTAGAAAGAATGGAGGAATTGAAAATCTGAATGAATCCAATCCCTCGGGGCACCTCCCTTTAAATACTTAGCGATGGGTTGACTTCGGGAATTTTTCGTGCCCCTTCCACGCGCCATCTTGCATCCATCAAAAAATCTCATACCTCCTGATAAATTTTTATGCCCATCTAAAAGATTTTGACACGTGGCAATCATCAGAAAAAAATCCAAGAGATGCTTCATGCAGAAGGACTCTTCAGAATATTTTTCTCGATGATTCTCTGATGTGTCATGCAGCTTCCCATGGCATAATTTTTTTTCACCACCCATCAATATAATTTTATCCATACAATGGCCAAAACTTAAGGAGCTAATATGAGAATGGTGTGAAAAAAAATTTAGATTAAGAAGTGGCATGACAAATGGGTTAGAGTCCTTCACAAGTTGGACTCTCTGTTAGGCGCATGGATCAGGCTGACAGGATTTCCAACTTCAACAAATTTCCACGATTAAACCAGAAGGAATTTTAACTTAAAAAAAATTATTTATGCTCAAAATAAAGTTAATAATTATTCAAAAATTTATTTCATCATGGAACATAGGATAATCTCAAGGATGAGGCATCCCATCTCATGGGATGCGAAAGCTGTTTCTGCACACAAAAACTGCACCCACATACAAGAAAATTTTTGACTTGTGGAGACTTGGTTTCTTGGGTCCAAATTTTTGATACATGTAGACAAGGACTGAATCAACTCAAAAAAGAATTTATTTGAATTAATTTAGCTTTAATTAGCACAATCTGGAATCAATTTCAAACTCGATTTGAAACAAGGAGCTAGTTTTTTGCAACATATGCTAGCATGTCAATTTTGCAAACATGATCTAATCCAATTAGACCCCTAATCAATACCCTGTGTGTAAGCCATTGGGTTCCATATCTAGCTAGCAATAGGTCTGAGTTCAAGTTGATTTGATTTGATTAGAATTTAATCTAACCGATCTAGATCCAATAGAGCTAACCCGATTTCAGCAATTAGAACTCTTTCTAATTGGTGATTGAATTAAGCTCTTTAATTTGATCAAATCCATAAGACAAGATTAACACCTAGCAATGTATCATGTCTATCTGAATGATATAAAATTTTTGATGAAAATATCTAAAATATCCTTCAGTGGAAAGTTACCGTGCAATTTGATCCTACGATCTTCCTGCACCTCGAATATGACTCTGGATATGGAATGATGTCAAATCCAATATCATACTCATATTTCTCTCAATCTTATATGATGATTCAATTAATAAAATATTAAAAACTCTTTCTAATTTTTATTCTACTTTGATCCAAGGCTTTCTGAATCATCAATCGATTAGAGCAAGTAGGATGCGATCTCCTCTTATCAGGAGTGATTGATTCCATGTTGACCTACTCACAACCTCTATACACATTCTACCATATTAGAACACCCCATACATAACTAAGTCATGAATGAGTATGAACCAAAAAATATGGATTCATGTATATAAGATTCTATGATAGTCTCAGGTCAAAGGATTACATGCACAACTCCCACTATAAGAAAATATCTCTTGACAGGTAAGTAAATTCCATAAGATGTTTCTTAAGTCAGATCAATTCAGTGAACTCATTCTCTAATGAACATCTACTTTCTTGTATTAGTATCTCACACAAGTGGCTTATGAGATCTGCCACCCTCTCCATTGAATATACATAAAAAATACTAATCTATCCAAAACATTGATCTCCTACTCAATGCTTCTATGACTAAGAATATTCTAAATCAGGATTTTTAGAATTTTAGGTCTCATAGGTATGATCTCATCATAATCCTAAACCTATTTTCTTGATTTATAGAGTTCATCATAATTATTACTAAAGTAGGATACAGCATATGATGAAAAATATCTTTTATTATTTAAAGAGTCAATATAAAAGTCTGGAAGATTACAAGGAAAACCCATCAAAATACAAATTTTGATTAGCTTGTAGGGCATATTCCTTTCAATCTCCCACTTGCACTAAAGCCAATCGTCCTTATATTTTATCCCCATACAATCCAGATGGTGATCGAACTGCTGCTGTGGTAGAGCCTTAGTGAATGGGTCTGCTATGTTATTTTTTGTTTCTACTCATTCAATGATAACATCTTTTCTTTCGATTATTTCATGAATGAGATGGAAGTGTCTTAGAATATGCTTGGATTTATGATGAGGCCTTGGTTTCTTTGCTTGAGCAACTGCTCCAGTATTATCACAGTAAAGTGGTACTGGATTCTTAATCTCAGGAACGACACCCAACTCAGTGATGAACTTCTTCATCCAGATAGCTTCCTTGGCGGCTTCACTTGCAGCTATATATTTTGCCTCAGTGGTTGAGTCAGCTACAGTTTGCTGCTTAAAACTTTTCCAACTAACAGCTCCACTTTTAAGAGTAAAGACATACCCTGAAGTGGACTTGCTATCATCAGGGTCTGATTGGAAACTAGAGTCAGAATAACCTTCTAATTTTAAATCAGATCCTCCATATACCATAAAAATATCTTTAGTCCTTCTTAGGTACTTAAGAATATTTTTCACTAACTATGCCTAAGGCATAGGCAATATCAAGCCTAGTATATAGCACAGCATACATGATCGACCCTACTGCTGAAGCATAGAGAATAGAACTCATTCTATTTCTCTCTTCCGATGTTTTAGGAGACATCCTTTTAGAGAGATGTATACCTTGACTCATGGGTAAATAACCTCTTTTACTTCCATCCATGCTAAACCTCTTAGCACTAAGTCTATGTACCTGAATTGGGACAAGCCTAACATCCTCTTAGATCTATCCTTATAGATCTTTATACCTAGATATAGGATGCTTCACCCAAATTATTCATGGAAAGCTTACTTGATAGCCATGTCTTGATCGATTGTAACATTGGGATATCATTCTCAATAAGAAATATATCATCTATATATAAAACTAAGAAGACAATGGCACTCCCACTAGTCTTCTTGTATACACAAGGTTCATCCACATTTTTGATAAAGCCAAACTCTTTGACTGTAACATCAAATCGGATGTTCCAACTCCTCGAGGCCTGTTTTAATCCATAAATAGATTTCTTAAGCTTGCATACCTGATTTTCTCTCCCTTTTGAGACAAACCCTTCTGGCTGAGATATGTAAACCTCTTCCTCAAGAAAATCATTAAGGAAGGTGGTCTTCACATCCATTTATCAAATCTCATAATCATGGTATGCTGCTATTGCAAGCATAATCCGTATAGATTTGAACATGGCAACAGGTGAAAATGTTTCATCATAATCAATACTCTATTTTTGCCTGAAACTTTTAGCTACTAATCTAGCTTTATAGGTTTCAACTTGGCCATCCGCTCCAATCTTTTCCTTATAGACCCATTTACATCCAATAGGGGTCACACCCCCTAGTGCATCAACTAAAGTCCACACTTGGTTGGAATACATGGAGTCCATTTCAGATTTCATAGCCTCTAGTCATTTGTCTGAGTCCCTTCTCATGATGGCTTCTGTATAGGTCAAAGGTTCATCATTCTCAATGATGTGGGCTTTATTATTCTTAATAACGAACCCATTCCTTATAGGTGCTTTTCGCACCCTATCTGACCTTCGGAGAGGAGGTTGTACTTTATATTTGTACTTCATTAATAGATATTTGTAGTTGAGGATCATCTTGTGCTTGCATTTGTAGGTCATGAACTTCTCCAAGTTCAACTTTCTTCCCACTGCCTCTTTCTAGGATAAACTTTTTTTCTATAAAAATGGTATATTTACTGACAAACACCTTATGTTCAGTAAGATGATAAAAGAGGTATCCTATACTCTCTTTAGGATAACCTACAAACAAGTATTTTCTATCCTAGTACTCAGCTTATGTTCAAAATTTTTTTAATATAAGCTGGACAGCCCCATATCTTAAGATACTTAAGATTAGGCTTCTTTCCTCTCCATATCTATATGGAGTGCTTGGCACAGATTTGAAGGTATTCTATTCAGGATATAGACAGTAGTTTCTAGGGCATATCTCCAAAAAAAATTGGCAAATCTGTAAGGCACATCATGGACCGCACCATATCTAATAAAGTACGATTCTTCCTTTCTGCTACATCATTTAGCTGTGGTGTATAGGGAGGGGTCTATTCTAAGAGAATTTTATTTTCTTTAAGATGATCTAAAAATTTATTGGATAAGTATTCTCCTCCTCAATCAGATTGAAGGATTTTAATATTTTTTTCAGTTTATTTCTCCACCATACTTTGATACTCTTTAAATTTATCAAAGGCTTCAGATTTGTGTTTCATAAGA